>NC_132889.1:4015282-4120282 GCF_030463535.1 Salminus brasiliensis | reverse complement strand
ATAGGCAGTATATACTCTGTGTGTGTGTATATATATATATAGAAACTGTATACAATGTTGGAGCTTTCTTATGGGTCCCATTCATTCTGAAATGTTTACATAATATAAAGAGCAGCTGGTGTTTTGGCATGCTGTAAAAAACTAAAGTGGAAAATTGAGTTTCATCGAAAAAAATGAAACAGACTTGACCTCTAGTGCCCTTACAGGAGGAGTTTCCTCATGTTGGGGGAGTGTCATGGTGCGGGTCAGACACACAGTGTTCCAGTCTCTCTGGTCTGCTGCATGTGGCTGGATGCAGTTTGGTGGAAACTTTGGGGATCCAGACAGCTGTAAAATTTCAGGCCGGGTGCCAAGCGGGGCAGGGCGGAGCTCCAGCCTAACACGGTCCTGACATGGCCTGTAAAAACACTCTCCAAACCCTCCCCCGAGCCCTGTCCCGCCCCCATTACTCTCTACTCCACTCTTTTCTGTTTTCCTCGTCTCTCTCGCCCCCTCCCCTCGCTCTCTCTGATCTCTGCCTAATGAGGCAGGAGAACGAAGAAGGAATTTTATGCCATGCATCAGAGCTACACTTTTACAGTATATGCATGTGTGTGTAAATACCAGAGCTGATATTTCCTACCATGCTTCAGAGCTGCACTTTCACAGGTTTTGAAGATAATCGTGTGTTCAGAGTTGGGAAGTTCCCCATGTGTGAATTCAGTATGCAGCCCATGTTCATTCTGAAATGACACAATTCAGAAAACACACTGGTTACATTGTTAGGGAGCTGTTTTAGAAAGATTACCAACTAAATCAAATAGCTAATACCTACTAAATGCATACACATCCTCGCTATCATGCAAAAATCTTGCATCTCTATTTTTGCTGTTTTCTACTTTTGGACATAATGTGAATCTGGCAGTTGCGCTTTACATTGTGTCCAATTTTTAGGATAAATGGATCCTAAATGGATAGAAACACTCCAAAATGACCCGAAATAAAGTAAAGAAGGTTTTTTTCTTCTCCTTTAAAGTTGACTTATTGGAGATACAAGGTTTTGGAGTGACATCGACGATATACGATCTCTAAAAGAAACTTACTTTTTGCATACCACTGGGAGACCAACTTTCTAATCGGCCAATAACTCACCTTCCCTATGGACTTCCCAATGCTAAGCATGCTAGGTTTGCTATCCAGCTGTCCAGTGTCTGCCGTTACAATAAACTAGGCTCCAATACAATAAAATCTCCAAACTTTAGCTGACTACCCAGCGTAAGTTTAGAGACCGCTGTTTTATTATTATTTTCACTGAAACATGGCTCACAACTCCAATCCCGACACTGCTATTCAGCTGGACAGGCTAGCCTTATTTCATGTAGACAGGGACGCTACTCTGTGAGGTAAGACTCGAGACCCGAGAGGGCTTGTGGGTTCACATCAACATTGAATGATGTCGAATCACCTCCCTCAGCACAAACACTAAGGACGTTGGACTATGTGAACTCCAAAGCCAAGCGTACACTGTGCCAGATTTGGTCGTAGTTGACTGAATTTTTTTTTTTTTTTTTTCAGAATCGCCCCAAATTTTAGCTCAATCGGCTGTCATTTGACGTGAGCATGAGAGGGGAAGCAATGCCAGACTACCTGCCCAAACGAGCTCTGAGTAAGCAGTCGGCCAACCGAATAGATTTCTGACATGTCCGAAATTTTGGTTACTCTTCTCACAGTCTGAGCATTTCCAAAATTCCAAAATAACAATGATCGCATACTTACTATGCATATGTAGTAATCTGAGCAAGTCATGGGGCAGGTCACGAGGTCAGGGGTCAGCCTGGTTAGAGCCTGTAGGCTGCATCAGAGAATGCAGAAGAGGTTGCAGATGGTGGAGTATTGGGAAGACCAAAGGCCAGTGGGAGGTGAGATCACCCTGAGCATTTGTGAATATTCTAAAGCAACGGCTCAATTGAAAATGGTGCATGTCCAAAGTTTGCATCTTTAGCAACTTTATCAACTGTCGCAACTATGCTAGCATCCAGCCTAGTTAATAAGTAATAAAATATTACAGCTAACAATTATGCTTATAATCACTATATTAGCACCATGCTAATATACTGGCTTATGTGCTTTTTGACATTGTATGACACTGTCATCTAACAGCACGGGCGAGAGTACATTAGCATAGCTAAAAACAGCAGAAGCAGCCATCTGGCAGCATGAATGTGTCTGGTTTTACAGATAACAATAATATACTGTCATACTCTGTCAGGGACTACTTAACAATTATCGTGGTTTGAGGCAAGTGTGGGATGTATTAGGAATGTATTTTGCACAGCGCTAATTGCTCTAAGCTCCCAAATACTGCTTAGCTTAACCTCGTAACTCCAGAAGAAAACCAAAGAAGCAGGCTTTAGACCAAACATGGCTTGGCAGATTGACTATTCTTGAAATAAGGGTTACAAAGTATCTAATAAATAATACATTTAAGTTGTATACATTTTATTGATATGCCATAGAAAGCATTTATCATTTATTTACCACCCTGTTATTTTACCTCAGAATGAAACACACTGATATTCCTTGTAGGGCTTGTGAAAAACATGATAAGATCATTGGTCATTGGTTGGTTTATGCAACACCGAGATGGCCTGCAGCAATATGGCCTAGCATAGCATAGCCTAGCTTAGCCAAATCTATTTTATGCTATGCTATAAACACTCATTTATACATGAGCTTTGACAGAACATGCACAAATATGGACGAAATGTGCGATTCACCACCAAGCGGTGCTTTACCCTGTCAACTAGCACTAGCTTTTAGCCTTTCTAGCCTCGTTTCCATATTCTCCTGAAGTAGGCACTGTGTTTAGCCTCTAGCCAGCGATATGTGATAGTGTTGATGTCCTCTCTGCTACCTAAATATTTAGCTAGCAGAACATGGTGTACCCCATTTGTCCTTATCCCTTTTCTGGTTAGCCTAGCATTAGCTTTTAGCCTTTTAGCCACTCTCCTGGCTGCCGATATACTTTCTTTGGCTTCAGCGAGGTTTGATTCGTCCTTTCCGGGCAGAGCAGCTGGCTACCCTCATCAGCTTTACCCAGTCAGCTAGCTCTAGCTTTTAGCCTTTCTAGCCTCGTTTCCATATTCTCCTGAAGTAGCCATTGTGTTCGGCCTCTAGCCAACAGGGTATGTTCAGAGGTACGTACAGAAGCGTTGCTGTGATATTCTTAGAGTGCTTAGCTAGCAGAATAGGTTGTACCCTTTTCACCTAGCGTTAGCTTTCAGCCTTGTAGCCACTTCCCTGGTTGCCAAAACACGTCCTTTGGCTTCGAGCGAGGTGTGATTGGGCCCTTTCCGTGATGCAGAACTTCAGCCCGTCAAATAGCTGGGCATAGAAACCTGGCCATAGCTGGGATAGCTTCATCAGTTTTCCCCTAATGTGTGATTCACCTCCAGGTGGTGCTTTACCCAGTCAGCTAGCTCTAGCTTTTAGCCTTTTTAGCCTCGCTTCCATATCGTAGCCATTGTGTTTAGCTTCTAGCCAGCTAATGATCTGGGCGTATGTCAATTTTTGGGGGCATAAATATAACAAGTCAAGCCTTTTATGTAACAGGTGGGGGTTACAGCTCTGATTTGGTTCTGCTGGATGTTCTTTTAAAGGAGGAACAGCAGTGTTTGAGGTTCACGGTTTGTTTCCAGAGCTTCTATACCTTCTAGACCATTCTCAGGCACCTTCAACAGAAGACAGCTCGCTCCCATGCTACAACGCTGAGCTCAGCTTGTCTGACCACACATGGAAACCTGCAGCTGAGACAGTGCTGGAGGCAGTCCAAGCACGTCTGCCCACTAACGGAGGTTGGATTATGTCACAAGTCTGAGTCATGCAGTAATGCCAAGTCAGAAAATCCAGCTAAACCTAGCTCTCTTACGCTTTCTGCTAAAGATAGCACAACTAGGCCCACATTTTTTAACCCTTTTGAACTCTACGAGAAGGAAATACACGACATGTCCAAATGTTTGTGGACACGCCTTCTAATGAATGCATTCAGCTACGAAGGCGTGGGCTAAGGCGGTAATGTCCCCAGCATTAAGCGTGGTGCCCCATCCAACATTCTGACCTCGCTAAAGCTCTAGTTCCCTGGACAGTAGAGACAGTAGTTACTCCAACAAAAGCAGGATGGATAAACTCTAGACTCAGCAGGTGTCCCAATACTTTTGTCAATGTAGTGTAATACAAAGCAGTTAGCTTTGGTCCAGTCAGGAAAGGGCCCCCGTGGAGTGCAGGAGCCTACAGCTCTAGGCCATATGGAGAAATCCCCTGTGTTAAAACTGCAGAGCTGGGATCAGTTCTCTCCTGAAATGCACTGATAAGCAGAGGAGTCTGCAGGGTTGGCAACTGACTGTAGATCAGCACTGTTACGGCCTGCTCCAGCTCCTCTGCATGTTGCAGGCAGACGCCTCCTCGTTTCTGTTCCCATTAGAGTCGACTGTTACATCCCTTCTGTCTGCTTTGAGGGACAAGTTTTTCATACGGTTTGCATGTCTTCGTTCTGCCATTTGTTTGCAACCAGGTGACCTACAGTAAAAGATCTGGGGGAGTTTGGCACTGAGCAGTGGCACTCCTCTGCCCTCCGCAAGCCAAGCCTAATGATGAGAACGTGGGCAGGCCCTAAAAGAAGGGCACTGGGGACACAGGCGTCCGCCATGGTTAGGGCGTTGTGGCTGGGAGGCTTCAGGTAGGCCCAAGTTGTGTCTGTGTATGTGTGAGAGTTACACTCACTATATTGGTGTAGTACACTCACTATGGTTGGTGTGGCGCAACAGATAACACCACTAGCTGTCAGTGAGCTACCACACCATGTAGGAGACTGGGGTTCGATTTCCAGTCTGGGTGACTATGCTGCGCTACACCAATAAGAGTCCTTGGGCAAGACTCCTAACGCTACATTGGCCCACATCTGTAATGTGTGTGACCTTGTAAGTCGCTCTGGATAAGAGCATCAGCTAAATGCCATAAATGTAAATGTATATGTCCAAATGTTTGTGGACACTGCTTCTATTGAATGCATTGCATTTGCAAATGCACACATCCCGCTTACCTAGTCCCTGTAGAGAAGTAGGGCCAATACACGAACATATTGGCACCATACATAATGCCGGAGGGGTGGACTTTTCAAGACATTCAGGTTTGTGTTCAACACCGCTAGCTTTCAAGCTAGTACAATGATAACTTCCATTAGCGCCTAGATGGATTTCCTCATGTTTGTTAGCATCAGGCTAACAGTAGTGTACTTCCCAGAGGAGATACATTTTATAATATCGTATTTATTCCGCAGCTATAGACTTTAACTTTTGTATGATATGCATTTGTGATTTTATATTCAGTTAATAGGCCTGTTTCCTGTTAGCCTATTAGCTAGCTCTCTGCTAAGCTTGTTATACAATGCTGTGCTCTTGCATAGGGTTTGTTTAGTGTGGTTTAATCCAAAAAAATTTAATTTTAGCAAATAAAATGTAAATAAATGATTATTTACTATTTACTATTACTATTTATTATTGAATATTATAGAATTAAATTTTAATAAAATTAATTTGATCAACTTATTTATCTGTTTTAAATAGTTTTCAATATCGATAAAGCCAGACTCCACTAGCAGATAATGGTTCTCATGTCAAGTTTTATTTATTTTTTTATTATTATTATTATTATATTATATTTAATTATATTATAAAATTCAGCAAACTTATCTATTAATAGAATAACCTAATATAACAAGTACAAATAAGTTGAAGATGAATATCACTACATTATATTATTATATAATAGCCCATTATTCAATTGAGAAATATTACATATTGAGATTTAATAGGATTTTACCTTTTAACAGTGTTCTAAAATAAGGATTAAGGATATCTGTACATTCATTTATTTCATTACATGCCATATTTGCTGTGGCACCAGAAACTAGCCAACTCCGAACCAACATCCAGGATGCTGTCCAAAGTCCACCTGTGTCCAGATCCGGTCTGCTCCTTTTACACCTGCTCTTTGTCCAGTGAAGTACAGTGAAGCTCCGCCAACCCAGACCACACCTCCTAAACCAACAGCAAAACAGCAAAGTAGCCTATTCATCGAGTTGAGCTGCAATCAGGCTTGACCTACATGCCGTGCTGCATGTGTACACAGTCACAGCAAGCCGCAGAGTGTCGTGAAATAGAGAAATTTCAGTTTCGGACACATCTGAGCCTCCCACTGAAGCTTTGAGCAGCTGCCTTTGCTCTTGAAGGCCTCCTGCCATGTGTGGCACTGCAGTGCATTCTGAATTTGGAGGTGATTTGTGGAGCACAAGTGTGTTTATACAGCTGCAGCTAAGTCCTGGGAGCTCCATCCAAGTCCAAAATGCCCTGCTCCTCGCTGTCAGAGTGAGTGATGGCCCAGAAGCCCGCATACACACTATCACAGCCGGCCTGTCGCAGCGTACGCAGCCTGTATCGCTGGGAAACGCATGTGCGACTCTTCCCCTTCGCGAGGAGAGGAGCTCGTTTATATTAGTCAGAGCGTACCATAAATAGCAGGCCTCCTTCCTTCCTCGCAAATATTCTGGGTAAACGGCTTTCCTGCACTGTCCCATGAATGGTGGTTGAAATAGGGTATGCAACGCGACCATTGGCTGACCATGTGTGGCCAAAGCTGTGTGACCTCAGTCAGCTGAGGGCTTTCTGGGTTACGTGAGGACAGAGGCACACCTTCCACAGAGCTGACTAGCGAGTCGAGCGCTGACGAAAGGAAGTGGAGAAGTGGGCTTGGGTCAGAAAAGGAAAGGTGGAGTGAGTTTGATGCTGACGGTCACTGTTTGTTTAAAGAAGTGGTGGCTAGTGGTAGAGTTTAGGTTTTACCCTCCATGGCGGGGAATGGGTATTACGAGGGGGCGTAAGTAGCTCTGGCCTAAGGTGCCCGTGACCCTGTCATTAGTTCACAGGTTGCCCTTTGTTTGACCTAATGTTTTGGAGATGATCTGACCCGATCTGTCGTCTAGCCATCGCAGTGTTTGGTACTAATGTTATGGCTGATCGGTGTATAAGCGTGTTAAGTTAAGTGGTTTTGGAGTCTTAGATTGTCTTGACCCCGCTGAATAAAAACAGCCTGACCAGTTAAGTCTGGTCAAGCTAGTCAGCTTAGCTCTTGGCCAGTACATAATTTTCAGATTTTGATGTTTTAGCTGGTCTACCAGCAAGACCACGCTATTCACACAGCCTGAGCAGTATGATGACCAAGCTAGTCAATCAGGATAACCAGCATGACCAAGCTTGAGCGAATTGATCGACCAGCTTGACCAAACCAGTCTAAAATGTATGGACCATATTGATGACCAGCTTGGTCCAGTCGGTTATGCTAATATTTTGGCTAATTCATTCAACTCAAATGAAAGCATGCACTATGGCAGTCAAAGGCTAAGCTAATCATCCAGCGTAACCAGCTTGTTCTGTTCTACTGACAGATTTAGATATGATAACTTCTTCTGTTTGTAGTTTGTTTAATGGGCCATGAGGGAGGACTTGCTAACCAATGCATGAGTCACCTATGAGGGTTGAAACCAAATTTGCATGACATTTTCCTATTTGTCATCAAAGGTTCTGCAGAAACACACCCAACCACAGGGAACCTGCCAGCCTAACCAAAGTGCTGGTAACACATTAGCTGAGGTGGCTTCTTACTGTACACTTTCCCAGTTCCGTGTCTCACATCTCTGAACATCATCGCCAAATAATTATTAACTACTTACACACTAGCACATTTGTTTATGCTACCTTAGCATTTAGCAATTTTACGCCCCCAAAAAGGATCCCACAAAGAGAGGAACAGTCTACAAACTGTTTTTACAGTTCCTGTGTTTCTGTTTCAACCTGACCAAGCTTGACCACACTGGTCGACCGGTATGACCAATCTGGTTGACCAGCATGACGTGCAAGACCCATCTGGATGACCAACTTAACTAAAGTCAAATGCAACATATGCTATGCTGGTCAAGAGCTTGTTAACCAGCTAGTTTAGGGGTATAGCATAAGGTATATGTTTTGGCCTGGGTTTAGCACCTTTTCAACCATCAAAGACCAGCTTAGACCATCCAAAACCAGCTACCAGCAAAAGCTGGACAGCTTTAGCATTAGCTCATTTCATAGAGCAGCCTCCTTTGCCTCAAGTCCTCCTCATCTGGCCTGAAAACCTACGCATTTAGAGCTCAGCGGTCCAACATTTACCTGGTTTGTTTAATGTTCTCAAACATGTACTGACAATATTGTAAATATTCTTCATTTTTCATCAGCAAAATATTCTGAATGTACCTCCGTGTGCTTCTACATTTCCCCTTGAGCCTCGCAATACCCATTCCCCGCCATAGAGCTTAATACTTAAACTCTACAAGATTTGGACATCTCTGAACATCAGAGAATAATTATTATAATAATTATTAACTGCTTTACTACACATTAGCACATTTTTGTAGTGAAGTAGACCCATCCTCTTGTCTTCTGCTTTCTTATATCTTAGCATTTTGCAATTTTGCAAAACCCTACCGGTCAAATGTTTTAGAACACTCCCAATTTTCCATTGTTTTTATTAACATTTAAGTCCATTGAATAACTTGCAATGGTACAAGGTCCTGTGGCAGGTCTGTGACCTCTAATAGTACAAAGTTAGGCAGCAAACTGCCTGGGATGTTGAGTAAAATTACCTAAAAACTGAAAAATTATGTAGATTGGGGAAAAAAAGGCCTTTTTAGGGCCTAATTGCTTAAGAATGTACAGCTAATCTGTTGCAATGGACGTAAATTAGGCTTTGACAGCAAATGTAAATAATTTATTATTTACAACCCCGTTATCTACATAACATCAGTGTAGGAACTGTTACGGCACTCTGCACTGCAGGATTTCGAGATCATTGCGCATTCAGAGTCCTATTCGTCTTGAAGAAGACACTTAATAAAGGAAAACGTATTGACTGGCTAGTAAAAGTGTGGCTCTGTCCTTTGAGACATTACAGATTAAGAGGTCAGTTTCCTGCACCAACAAGCTCTAGTTTCTCTAGAGGAAACTAAAGAGGTCTGATACAGGAAGAGGTCTGACAGACTCACATCCACAACATAATCAGAAGACAAGTTTCTGAGAGAACACCTGGTAGCTCATCTTAACACTGGACCAGGTCTCAGTTTCAGCTGTGAAGAGAAGACCTGGAGCTGCAGGTTTGA
Source organism: Salminus brasiliensis (assembly GCF_030463535.1). Lineage (NCBI taxonomy): Eukaryota > Metazoa > Chordata > Actinopteri > Characiformes > Bryconidae > Salminus > Salminus brasiliensis. The sequence goes on along the minus strand of NC_132889.1, from coordinate 4,111,059 downwards.
CTGTAGGTGGAGTGGCAGTAAGATGGCAAAACAACTTTATTCTGGACTACAGAACAAATGGAGGGTGTTCTAAAACTTTTGACAGGTAGTGTAAATGATTCCACAGAGAGGAATATAGTCTACCAAACTTCAGTTCCCGTGTTGATGGATGTTAGATGTACACAAAAGAACTCAGTCCTGGAGCTAGGCCACTTTTACTTCACCTTGAGTTCACGTGACATTCAGGTAAGAACACTTACATAAGCTTGATTATAGCCATAGGCTACTTCAGCCACCCTTGTTTGCAATCAAGGAGCACTTACGCCAGGAAACCAAGAACACTGCTGCATTTTGTACGTTAGTGTGTGCAGCTGGAGATGCGCTAATGTGTGGACTGTCAGGACAAAGGGTGTGTTTTTCCTTTCTTGAGCGCCAAACTAGAAGAGCGAAAGTCACTTTGGCAAGTAAGTAGCCAAAGTGTGGGGTGGAGACAAGGTTCACTGGGAGCCTCTGGTGCTGGCACAACACTAGCTGTGTGTCAGGCTTGTTTCTATGCAAACACACTGTCCCGTGCCTCTTCAGGGTCAAACGTGACGTAACCCAGGGAGTTTTGCTCTTGAGTTTGCTTTGCTTAACCCAAAAAATGATGAGGTTCTGAAGACTGGCTGGTCCTCTGAACAAACATCACTTTACTACTAACACAGTTTAGTGTTCGCTAAATTATTTAAAGAGTGGGGCTTTTATACATGTACCCTGCACGTCTCTGCTGCCCTAGAACCGACTGGTTCGTGAGCAGTTCAGCCAGAAGTGGCTAGAGTGCGGACATGACAGTTATTTGAGGTCAATTAGGCCCTTTTTTTTAATCGTTACATAATCATTACATAACTGCTAGTCTTCCTACTTACTAATATAATCAACAATCGCAGTCCCACTCAGGGAAGACAATGAATACTGGAGGCAGCCCAGTCAGTCTGGTCAGTCAGTTCATTCTGGGTGCCTTCAGGGTAATGGATTTAACCACGGCACGTGTCTGGGTGGTGTATTTCTGTCCGTTGCATATGGATCCGTGTGTGTACATGCATTTGTCTGAGCAACGCCCAGCAGGCGTTTGGTGCAAGGGAAGGCTTTGCGGAGGCCCATGCAGCGCCTCCTGCTCCTGGCCAATGAAGAACGAGTGGGCTTTGATGAAGAGTTCCTGCCCCAGAATGGACCTTGCGTCGGCCAGCTGCTGCAACACAGTACGTGTACGAGTCTCGGCGAGATGCTGCTGCAGTGCGCTTTCCATCTCATTAATGTGCCTCACGTCGCTCAGGAGCCTGCAGATACACACACACCTAAACACACCAGCTTTCCTTTTAGGTTAGGATACTAACTAGGGATTACTGTACTGTAGCCTACAGCATCTATATATATATACACACAGTACAATATACCACATATCAAATTTCCCCTCGTATGGAAATGACGGAAATGGAGTGCTGCTGCATTGCGACATGCAGCACATGTACTTATACAATATCAGGCAATATAATAATATTATACATTAAAAAATGACATTTAATTTTTCCATTTTTTTTGTTTTTTTCACATTATGAAATAATGTGGGGCTCACATGGGTGGACTGTGGGCTAGGTGGGTTCCAGGTGGACATGGGCTCTGAGGTTTGTACATGTATTGACTGTATTGTACAGTCAGGCTTCCCTAATGGGCTCTATTATTATTACAGCCCATCCTAATCTCACATGGTCCACACCATCTAGGCCCCATGTACAGTATACAACCCAGAGTGGGGCTCATTCTTAACCCCTCCTGGTCCCCTCACTAACCTTGGTGGGCACCCATATGCGGGGCCAACATGGAACCCGAGAACAAAACCTTCTGGTTGCCAGTTGGGCTACCCGTGCAGGCCCCACGTAGACATCTAATCTGGGGTATGGACCAATAGAAAAGAAGAATCTTTTGACATCCTATTGAAAGCTAAGAAGTTTTTTTACTTCTCTTGTAAAAGTTCCATTTTGGAGATACAAGGTTTTTGCAGACACCTGCTCCTCCAGTGTATCTTCTAAAATCACCTCAGGTATTGAGAATGGATGGAGCTCCATTACTCACTAGTACACTACACACCCAATACTGGGGGGATTTAGACCCGTCTAGCCCTGGCTGGGCTTTGGGCCTAGTGGCCTTAGGCTCATGTTCGGCCTCTGTAGAGCATCATGCCATGCCGTAGATCTCTAAGGAATCTATACTAACTGAATGTGCATGTGTTAGCAGTAGAAGCAGCTCCAAGTAGGCACTGGAATGGGAGTCCAGATACTTTTGGACATATAGTGCTCGGCATAAATATATCGTATTGCATGTTGGTGAATGGAAGCAAACCAGTGTGGTGGGTTCTTCAGAAATCTGATATTTCTGGGAGTCACAGGTGTGCAGCTGCATCAGTCTATATGCAGAACCCAAGTTTCAGGGTTTATTGCCCACAACCCCCAGTAGTTATGCCACTAATCTAAGTATTTAGGTGAACAAAAGCAGTGATTATAATGGAATGGGAATGGGAAAGCCTGCAACACTTAACATACCAGCTGTAAGACAGGAACAGGAAATCACACCTTTCCTTGTTGGTAAATATGCATCCTTCCAGATCCGTTACAGAGATATGTGCATGCAAGCTAGCCGGAAAACCTGGGGAAGCACATTTAGTGCATTATTTGAGCCAAACACCAGAAACGATTGACATAATTTTCCCAGAGATTTTCCCAGAGATTTCAAATATGGCAGGCAGACGTTATCCTGGCTATCAGTTTTTAGGAGTTTTTAGGACACTCCCCTTTCAAGCAGATAGGGGCCAGGTCTTGTATGACTGGAAATAGTAATGGCCCGAGGGTGTTGCTTTAAAAATGCTGCCCATAAGGGTTTGACTTTGCTTTTGTCCATGTTTGCAGAGAACAGTATGTCCTGCAGTGCCGTAAACCACCTAAGCAAGCCTGGCTGAGGTTACTTAACACCCCAACATGGTTCAAGGCAAGTGTGTGATGATTTAGGCCTGAGATTTGCACAGTGCTAATTGGTGGACCATACGCTTCCATTACTTGTAGGCTACTTTAGCCTTGTAGCTCCAGTGCAAGACTAAAGAAAAACTAAGGTTCAGACACCAACAGGGGGCGCTTTGCAATGGCAGTTAATAACCAACTATTAGTTTATCTATGGCGGCTATGTTTACCAAGCACGAGCATCATCCAGACACTGCCTGGTGGGCTAACTTTAGCCCTCAGTCTGACCGTGTAGATAAACAGCCACGAACCTCCATTACAAAGAGCAGCATAAACAAAGGCGGAGGTGTTCCAAACTAAAACTGACTCACTGGAATGCAGCTCCATAAAGAAAGATGACAGCTGAGTATGTGGCTGGACACTCACTGCCCTTTAGGGTTAGTGTGGGCAGGGCCTTAAAAGTTGCTGGGGTCATCATGAGGGAAATGACACTACTTAAAATATAACCCACGGCCTAGAATGTGCTGTAGCACACTGATCACTGTTGGACGGTAGAGGGAGAACCACAATAATAGTGGAATCGTGATCTATGGAAACCATCTACAGACGTTTTTCCACCAATCTGAAGAACACTTAAACTGGGCAAGAACGTCCAGAAGGTTCCTTAAGTTGTTATTGGTCTGTACAATCATTATCGTAATGAAAGAACCCTTGAACAACCCTAATTTTAAGAGTGTACTGTTCCAGACACACTGCTTTTCACAACTTTGGAAATTTGTCATATCAAGAACTGCTGTTATTTTATTCAATAAAAATATCTGAAACATTATAAACTAGACAGGAAAGGGTACTACAGATTTTGAGCATCTTATCTGTCTGATTGATCCTACTTATCATCCATTGGTGAACGTAAATCCTCTTTTGCCTCCTGTCACACAAGGTGTACCTCAAGGATCAGTCCTAGGCCCGCTTCTGTTTGCCAGTCTAAATGACTTTTCAAGGATTTTCAGCCTTAAAGAACCATTTAAACACAAGAATGGCTCTTTTACTGATGAAGTGGTTCTTTATACACAAGAAAAACGCCTTTTGTTTGTGGTTTCTTTTAAGAACTTATTCAAAATTAGTCAATATACCTTAAAAAAAATCGTAATTTCTTAATGGGAAACTCATTTTAAAATGTTTCCCAATGGATTCACCTTTCCTTCTTAGACAATTTTAAAATAAAAGCTCTTTAATGGTTCTTGGCAATGGTAGAGGTAATCATTCTATATAGAACCTTAACACATATTAAAATGGTAAAATGGTTCTTCCTATAATAATCTTCAAGGAAGTAGTGAAAAGGCCAAATTGTGATGGCTAGATGACTGAGACAGACCATCTCCAGAACTTCAGGAAGGCCTTTGGTCGGTATCGACCAAAAGTGGTCCAAGAAAGGACATCCTGTGAACCACTGACAGGACAATGGGAACCTAAGGCTCATTGATGCAATCCACACAGGCTCCACCTCACAACTCTGGACTTTACGGCTTAAATGATCTGTTGGCAGATACCACAGGACACCTTCAGAGGTCTTGTGGAGCCCATGCCTCAAGTGTTCAAATCTGTATTGGCGGCACTAGGGGTACCTACTTAATATGTTTTGGATGATTACAGTGTAATATTAAGTTATTGTAGTTACCCATGAATCAAGGGTGTTACATCGAGTAAGTAATAGGGAAACATAGGGACCCCAACAATGGGAGTGCTGGTAGATACATCACTAATCTGGAGAGATCCACACTATCGGCTCTCTCAGACTAGAGCAGAAGGCTGCATGTGCAGTGGGTGGGGTGCTGCTGGCTCCTGTTTATTTTTCGCTTCCTCCACAGTGTCATGGAGGAGAATGAGATTTGCATTTCCGCAGTGAATGGATCAGGCCAACATGTGGCAGTTGGTGATGATACACGTGACGGTGATGAGTCATTTCCTATGGGCCGTGTTGTCCACTTTCTGCTCATCCATCTCACAGGAGCAGAAACGTTAGGACAACCCATGAAAACCTTTGTCTTTTTAAATATATCTGCTCATATGGACATTTGATCTTCCTTTGAACACTATTGAAAGATGGAGGTTATGTGAGTAAACCAATAAAACAGAGGAAATGGAAGCTTTTCTGATAATTTAGAAAATGTAATTACTAAAAATGCTATTTTAATTTGAGGAAAAGTTTAGGACGCCCTATGCCCTAATAGCTGGTATTTCCCACCCTTGGCTGAAATAACGTAAATGTTTCCTATACTGATCTACCAGTCTCTCTCTCACCTCTGACATTAACTGGGAGAAAGATTTCCCACTCCTCCATGCAGAAGTCTTTCAGCTGCTTTTAGCTTTAGACAGATGCTCTCACATTTTCCTTGAGCGGCTTCTGACACAATATAAAATTCCTGATGGGTTCTATGTTGGAGAGTTTTCCAGGCCCTGCTACAGAAAACCATCCCAAACCATGACATTTTCACCTACATGCATCACGGTTGATATGGCTTCATGTCCACAGTTTACCACAATAACCATGGCAGTGAGTTCAGTATTCTTTAGGGGCCTTTCCAGTCGTCAGATCCGAATCCAGTAGAACCTTTGGGATGTGGTGGGATGTGGTGGAGATTCGGAGCATGAAGGTGCTCCTAAAAATCTGCAAGAGTGACTTTTGAGAGTGTTGAGAGCAAATAAAGGCCAGCATTAGTATGGTCTTCCTATAAAAATTGCTTTGGTAGTGAGGAAAGATTGGTCACTACGGGCTCTGATAAACATTGGACACAAGCCAGAACAACATGTAACGGATGGACATTGTAATAAAGCCTGGTAAAATGGCAAAAAACAGTATGTGTGTTGGCAAAGCCTTTAAGATTATCATTGCAAGCAGTGAAAGGCATCAGCACGGCACCCTCCTTTTCCATCTGTAAAACCCAAACATCCCCTCCCAGGCCCACCATTTACATTCATCTGATCCGCTTAGACCTGCTAATAACCATGTGGGCATTTTCAGTGAAACCTTGTTTGTACATTATTAGATGCTTCGTATTTTTCTCGACGTACGCCCACTGTCTCTGCAGGAAGTCATCTCAAGTCAAGACAATACAGCAGAGGTCAAGCTTTCCCATTATGGTGATTACTGTAATTGACTTCAAAAGGCAGCTCAGGCCTTCTGAAAATACGAATGCTGGGGCGGTAATCTCTGGCCTGCTGGCACTCGTTGAACTTCAACAGAACCTCGGTTTCTGAAGCTAAAGGATAAAGGTGCACGTATTCGTCACTGTACAGTGTGGACTGTACAGCGAAATGTGTCCTCCGCATTTAACCCATCTGGTAGTGAACACACTCACACACACACACGTGTTAGGGGCAGTGAGTACACACACACACCCAGAGCGGTGGGCAGCCAACTCCAGCGCCCGGGGAGCAGAGAGGGTAAAGGGCCTTGCTCAAGGGCCCAACAGTGGCAGCTTGCCGAGCCCGGGAATCGAACCCACAACCCTGTTATCGATATCCCGGCGCTCTAACCGCTGAGCCACCACTGAAGCTGAAGTTCGCAGAGCCACCATGCTTGGCATATACAGTAGATGTGCAGGCATATCCTAATATTATGACCACCTCAAGGTTTGGAATGTACTCGGTCCATACAGGAGCTCTCTGTAGTTCTGTAATTCTAGACTGTATATGAGTGTTTGTATATATATATATATATATATATATATATATATATATATATAGTGTGCCTACTTTTGAAGGTGGACAGGCGTTAGCATGGACACTATTGCTGGTCTGCAGCTAAGAAGCAGGGGGCGCTGCACTGTGTGTTGTTGGGTATCCCTCCTATAACCATCATTTGAAAGTTCTGAGACTTCTGAGTGCCGCAGTAACCCTTCGGTCCATTCCATCCAGATGGGAAGCATCGATGAGCCTTGGGCGCCCAACACCCTGTGGCTGGTTTTTGATTGGTCCCTCTTCAGACCACTGTCAGCAGTTACCTACCACAGCTCACCAGGAGCACCCTACAAGCCTTGTCGTTTTGGAGATTTTCTGACCCAGTAGCATGGAATGGTTCTAGATAATTCCAGAAATCACTGAGAAAGCTATTTGGCTTTTGCTGTCTGGAACGCAAAACAGCGTTCCAGATGTAGAGCCTGAAATATTCAGACAGCTGCGTGTCACAGAACAGATGTGGTATTATTTGGGAATGGAAGAAAAGCATGGCAGAACAAAATGTCAGTCCATATAACATCACTCTGCTAACACAGCTTTCCCTCTCTGCGGGTGCTGCTGTCAGTGACCCAGGCCTCAGTCACGAGTGTGTATGTCTGGAGCCAAGTAGGCCAACGTTCACTTGAAGGCCACACTTTTAAGCAATATATTTTTTACTAAAAGTACAAAAAAATGGGTTATTTGACTCGTAGCTACAGTGGAACCCTTACTGAAAATAAGCATTTGAAGAATTCAAGCATTTATAGAACCATTGCCTTTGCTAAACCCCACTTGACTAGGCTAGTCAACCAGTATGACCAAGCTAGATGGTTACCATGACCAAAGTGACCAAGGTGGTTGGCCCCCATAACCAGTTATACCCAAGCTGGGTGATCACCATGACCACCATGACCAAGCTAGTCAATCCGTATGACCAACTTGATGATCAACTTGACCAGTCTACTGAACCAAGCTGGCTAATCAGTATGAACAGCTTGACCAAACTGGCCTGACCAGCTTCATCAACTAGTCAGCCAGTATAACCAGCTTAACAGCCAGCTTGGTCATGCTGGTAGACTAGCTAATCCACCAAACTGCTAGCCAAGAGCTAAGGTAGTTATCTAGCTTAACCAGCATAGGGTATGTTTTCACTTGGATGACCAGCTTTTTTTCAACCACCTTGACCATCAGAAAGACCAGCTTAAACCATCTGAAAGCAGCTAGCAGTAAAAGCTTGGCCTGAGCTGGACGCTTGAGCTGGAGCAGTGTTTGTCAAATGGCTAAATGGATACAAATAAGCTAATGGCTTAGCTTTTCTTTTTCTTTTAGTACTGAAGTGTTATTTCGCTTCTCAATATGAATATTAACTTGAGTTTTCAATAAATAACTTAATAATCATAATCAATAATATGTTCACTTTCACTTTGGTATTCAAGGAATTAGGCTATCACTAACAACAGCAGCACTCGGACTGCAGTAGTGCTCTTTCCTCCCTTTGCCAAGGAGTTGAATCAAGTGCTTTAAAGCCCCCCTCAGTGCTCTATAGGAACCGGATTTTGAGGAATGTCATTGTGGATTCTGTCCCGGCTCTAATCCTTTTGCCACAAGTGCTTTAGACGATAACGCCTCTACACTGCACACACTTCTGGAACGCCTGGCTGCTCAACCTGTTGTTGACCAGAGTGTCCGATCCACTCGAGCAGAGCTGACAGGGGTCTGGCAGAGAGCGTTTTCTAATCCCACAGACATGACCACTCAACTCACGCTCCGGAGGTTTCCTTTAGTACTGCCCGTCTCAGATAGAGAGAGAGAGAGAGCAGTAGAGAAATGAGCCACTGGCCTTCGGTAGAAGTGAGCTCCATGGAAAAAGAGCCTTGTTGAGTTGCCTAAGAATTGTTGAAAATACGGACAGTGAGACATCACTCAAAAACAGGTCTAGCGCCTCTGCTGGCTGCTTGTAGTATAATGTAACCAAGGTGGTCGGCCAGCATGAACAAGCTGTTGGACCAGCATGACCAACCTGACCAAACTGACCAAGCTGATCGACCAGTACGACCAGGCTTATTTACTAGCATGACCAGCATGTCAACATTGGGCCATGAGTACACCCAGCATGATCAAGCTGGCCGACCAGCTTTACCAAATTAGTCAACCAGTATGACCAGCTTGACGGCCAGTTGGCCACGGTAATAGGCCACCTAGTCCAGAAAGATCAAGGGCAAGCATACTCCCTGCTGGCTTAACCAGCATGAATAAGCCGTTGGACCAGCATGACCAACCTGACCAAGCTGATCGACCAGTACGACCAGCCTTATTTACTAGCATGACCGGCATGTCAACATTGGGCCATGAGTACACCCAGCATGACCAAGCTGGCCGACCAGCTTTACCAAATTAGTCAACCAGTATGACCAGCTTGACGGCCAGTTGGCCACGGTAATAGGCCACCTAGTCCAGAAAGATCAAGGGCAAGCATACTCCCTGCTGGCTTAACCAGCATGAATAAGCCGTTGGACCAGCATGACCAACCTGACCAAGCTAGTCAACCAGTATGACCAAGCTGCTTAACCAGCATGACCAGCATGTCTATGCGTGTCAACCAGCTTTACCAAATTAGTCAACCAGTATGAGCAGCTTGACAGCCAGTTGGCCACGCTGATAGACCACCTAGTCCATCAAGATCAAATGAAAGCTACCCTATGATGGCTTAACCAGTTGGCTACCAGCATAGGGTATGTTTTTTCACCTGGATGACCTTTCAACCTTACGACCACCTTGACCATCTGACCAGCTGGGACCAGGAGTGGTCATTAAAGGCTGATGTTGCTGCCATGAATTCATACAATTGCTGCCCTTCAATACGTCAATAACTAAATAAATAAATAAATAAATATTAGCAGCCTCCTTTTTTATTATATGTATTAAATAAACAACATAGGGGCGGGGCCTAAGTATGTCACTGACATGTTTTCAGGCCCATCCCCTTTCATTCCCGTAGATCCACCCCTCAGAAACTCACAGTACACAGCTAGGCTCCAAAATCCTGCATACATGGTCCATAATTTCAGTGGAGGCATAACAGCGGTGACGCAAACACCCACCCCCCACACACACACCCCTCTCTTTTCAGGTGGGGACTCAAAAGGCAACATAAGCATAAGCATGAATTTGCACACACACACACACACACTTACTCCCGCTCGACCTCGTGGTGGCCAGTCCAGCTGGGACAGGGCCGATTTCAGGCCAACCGTGTGGAATACGTTTCCCTGGCAACCCGCTGACTTTTTTTTTTCTGAGCTTGCCCCGGGCTATTTAAGGTTACAGAGATACAGATATCTCTATGGCGGGACACTGGCTGCTTGTTTCACTCTCAGGTACAACTTCAGGTGAGGTGAGGTGTGTGTACGTCATTCTGCTGTGATTAGCTAATACTCTTTATGTAAAAGATCATAGATGACAGATCATAGGTCTTATATTCTTGAAAGAGATCAATCTGTCTATCTCTACCTATACACTGCATTTAGCAAATATATATATATATATATATATGAGGCCTGGTATCTATCTGGTATCCAAAATTCCAACATGGGATGTATATGGGATATGTATATACATATATATATAAAGCCATAACATTACAGATCCCACTTGTGCCGCCACAACAGATCTGACCATTCGAGGCATGGACTCCACGAGATCTCTAAAGGTCACCAAGTCTTGGTGTCTGGCACCAAGACTAACGTCAGCAGCAGATCCTTTAAGTCCTATACGTTGTGAGGTGTGGCCTCCATGGTTTGCATCAATGAGCCCTGTTGCCAGTTTCCCCTTTTGCATATCAGGAAAACCCCACAAGACCTGCTTGATGTAATAGAGATGACCTGACCCTCCAGTCATATATATATATATATAAATGGCCTCATTCAAAGAGCAGTCCAGCCCTATAACAGTCATCACAACCTTTATAACGTCAGTGTGAATGGGGAAGGCTAAACTCCTGTAGGTGAGTATACTGTATTTAAATGTGATGATGTCTGTGATGTCATATATACAAATATATACAAATATATGTTTACAAAAAGTAAGCACTATTATATTTTCCAGAACATGAGCTCCTTAAACCCTCTAAAGATTTGCTCCAATGCTGCATAGCCTTACAAAAGCCATGGAAATCTTATATAAGTTTATTTATTAAGTATGCTACCAACGTTTAATATGTATAATATTAATATTTAACCATATTTGAATATACACATTAATAAAGTGTCTACAATTTGTATTGAAGGAAGTCATTCCTGCATTTCTTCAATGAATCAGTGACTCCTTTGGCACCCCCTGCAGGACGAAGTGCTGTATTACACAGCCATTTGATTCCGGGCCTTATTTGAATAATGCAAATAATCCCACCTGTTATAAAATACATAAAATAACTAAATACGTTTACAAACGAACATTTTATTCACCTGAGAACTATGCAAACCTGTGCAGTGTCTTTGGGTGTCTTGCTAAAACAGGCACACATCACTTTCATGGCTGCCACTGCGAGTACTGGGCCTCGCTAAGTCCGCTAGTACCGCCTCACCTTCAGTGGAATTGCAGCTTGCCTGGGGGAGCTATAAAGGAGGCGGTTATTTATTTGAATAGAGGGGAACCAAGCACTCCCGTAATGCCCCCGCACCCCCACCCCCCTCTTTTAGGGATCATGAAGGGTGGGGCAAACAAAGGCCATATCAGATTCCAGCATTCCACACACAAGAAGGCCACCATCAAAAAGGCCACCTTCCAGAAAGGAGCCTCCAAACACCTGGAGCGACAACGGTCAAAGCGTCCAACTTTCTGGTCTAAAAAGGCCGATTCTGCTTTTGCAGAATCACAAGACCTGTTATTTGAGTCGGACATGGCAGTTTTCCACTCAGTCAATGTAGTCAAATGCATGCTAGTATAATTATCGAATGTTTACATTGTAATAACACACTTTATTACACTGTAATAACAATTCACAATTGTCTCGTTATTCATTATAATATACTTACCTCAAATCTGTATCTGTCGCTCATTCATTACCTTTCAAAATACAGTTTTACAGAATATATTTGTTAATATTAATATTCCAAAAACATAAACCCGAGTGACATACACCAATGAGCCAAAACATTATGACTATTTGTGTAAAATTACTTCTCCATATGCCGTCAAATCTAGACCTCTGATAGGGATACCACCTGAACCTATACCCTATGTCTAGGGTATCTGGCCCCTTACCGTTACAGCAGATCCTGGAAGCTGCCGGGTGGAGCCTCTGCAGATTGGGCTGGTTGGTCCACATGTTCCCAGCCGTCGGACCAGACGAAGGTTCAGTTCTGAAGCTCATCTGCTAGTTAGCTAAGACACAGCATACGGGTGTGTGGTGCAAACTTAAGAACGAACGAACAAACGCAAGACCGGTGCAACCAGGTCCTGGTCTTCTTGAAGGCCATTCCAGAAGCTCACTATTAGCCTGCTTTATCCACTCCCCAGCGACCTTTGACCCCTGTCCTAATGGGACTCCCAGTCATTCCAAGTATCAACCGTCTAGCTGATGGTTTGCGGTGATGCTGAAGATTTCTGAGGTAAGTACTCCACTGGTAGCAAAACAACCACACAGCTTCCCAGACACTACCACCACCATGCTTAACAGCTGGTACAGTGTTCTTGGCCTTTTCCTTTCCCGTCATATTGACTGAGATGATCAGTGGATGTAACCGTCTGACCACAGCTGGATATACGGTACAGAATACTTGAAGGCTATATGTTTATACACAGTATATTAGCACTGGATTTATGTATTTATTGGGTCAAATTTTCAAATTCTCAAATTTTGGAGATCAATACCTCTTCCATTACTTCAGCTTTCAGTTTGTTGTGGTAGTTTGGTCTCCTGAACTGAGTATACCAAGAGACTTCCATCATCGGAGCCTTAGACAGTCCCTGGCCCTTTCATCCTGCTGTATTCAGTCACAGTCTAAAGCATTTCCACAGCATCCCGGCGGAACTGGGAATGACAAATTGGCTAAAGCAGTTAGCCAATCACGGGGCTTCTCACATCATCTCCCCCCTCCCGTGGTTTGAAAAGAAACATCCGCGATCAGACCGTGACATGGCTCTCCTGGGAGCGTCTAGGAAGCAAACCTGTGCCAGAACGTGACCGAAGCTTCCTCAGATGTGGCCCCTATTTGACACTAGGTTAACCCATTAAACCCTGTTCATGAGCCCCCACTTTTTTTTTTAATCTTCCCTATTATAACTACCTTACTGCCGCAATTAGCATCAATTTCACAGACCCTACAATAAAGCCCTGTGGGACTCCACAAAATGAGCTAAAATAAACAGGAAGCAAATGGTTTCTAATGGTTTTTGGATTAGGAATAATAAATCTAGGGTGTGGATTAGCCCATAATTTGTCAATATTCATCTCCATCTGCTCCATCTGGATGGTCGGTTCCCACGAACAATCAATGTTTGAGTTGGGTGTGGGCTTTATTTATTGGTTTTCTCTTGTTTTCTAACTACTGTCCACAGCGACTGACCACATGTGACCAATAATGCAGCAGGCCAAGATTAGGTTGAAAAACACTGAAGTAAACCTGTAACCCTGCCCTGGCTAATCCCACTGTACTGCCGGCTCATTATCACTGTGCATGAAGTCTGAACGCCTAAACTGCCTGACCACTCATCCAGCTGGCTCAGATTAAGGTGGACGTTCAGGCTCCTGCTGCTCCTGCTTGCGAGTTTTTGGCACTTCGTGTCGATCTGAAATGCTAGTCATTCGGCTTCTTCTCCAGCGTGTGCTGGACTGCAAATAAGAAGAATAGAATATAATTTTAATACTTTATGTTTATGTCACTTTTTATGCTTATAACCATTTTGCTTCTGTACATTTAGTGTATTATCATTTACTTCTTTCTGTATATTCAGTGTATTACTGTACATTTAGTGTATTACCATATACTTATTTCTGTATATTCACTGTATTACTGTACATTTAGTGTATTATCACTTACTTCTTTCTGTATATTCAGTGTATTACTGTACATTTAGTGTATTATCACTTACTTATTTCTATATATTCAGTGTGTTACTGTACATTTAGTGTATTACCATTTACTTCTTTCTGTATATTCAGTGTATTTCTGTACATTTAGTGAATTATCATATACTTATTTCTGTATATTCAGTGTATTTCTGTACATTTATTGTATTACCATATACTTATTTCTGTATATTCAGTGTATTACTGTACATTTAGTGTATTATTATTTACTTATTTCTGTATATTCAGTGTATTTCTGTACATTTAGTGTATTATCATATACTTATTTCTATATATTCAGTGTGTTACTGTACATTTAGTGTATTATCATTTACTTATTTCTATATATTCAGTGTGTTACTGTACATTTAGTGTATTATCATTTACTTATTTCTGTATATTCAGGGTATTTCTGTACATTTAGTGTATTACCATTTACTTCTACTGTACAGTACAGTGTATTACTGTACAAAATGATTAATTGTTACATAATTACATAACATGTTAGTAATAAATACCTAATACGCAATTCTCTCTACTGAATTATTAACTATAATATTAGAAATGATAATAATCTATATTAACTATCATAATTTATTAACTATAATATTAGTTATGAATGTTGGTGTAGGTTGCATGCAAGCAGTCCAGTTGGGTTAGCAAGACCAAGACTGCTAACCGAGCTACCCTAACTAACCCCCCGTTCGGAGGCTGTATAACACTGCTATACACAAACAGAAATAGTTCTAGTTATTTGTTATTAGACATATTTAATACATTCAGGGTTCATATCCTGTAGTCTGTACTCTTCTAATATACTTCTACATACCACTACTAGTGCTTCTACTACTAGTAATGGAAATAATAATATTAATACATGGTATTTATTATAAATGATAATAATAACAACAATAATAATTCTATTATTAATTGTTATCATCATAACTATAACTCTCCGCTTGCAAAGGTTCTCTAATGAGGCGATTTAGGTGTTTACTACCCTCTCTTTGTAGTCAACACTATGGCCAAATCTCAAATGCGTCCCTGCTCAGTACACTAGAAAAGCTAGTGCACTAGAAGAGTAGCGGAAGTTGGTGTATACAAAGCAAATAGTGCCCTGTGTGTCCAATAAAGAGACACACAGCCTAAGACTATATTACAAACTACTATTTCTTAATCATATACTGCATTTTACGCGGGCTAGAAGTCGTCGTTTTATGACCTACGTAGTGCACTACATAGGGAGCAAAGAGCCGTTTGATATTCGGCCATTGATGTTGTTTCTGCAGCCCTAAATAGCTGCTGCTGGGATAGAATTCACGCATTTCGGGATATTACAGCAGGTTCAGGATCAGATCTGCTACATCCCCCCCCCACCCCCCACCCTCACGATGGGGTCTAAAACAGTTTGACAATATGAAAATAAGCTGAATTACACGAATCAGCGCGGAACGGTTCGCGGTGAACGCCGGTCCTACGGGGACTGAGTTGTCCAGCGCACCGGGCTGAGAGATGGCGGACGTTCCGAGTGATGCTCCTGAACGTGAGTTTTAGCTTAAGTTTTAAAGTAAAAGCGGGTTAAATTCACACTCTCTGCCTCTCCTATTAAAGTGTGTGTGGGCTTAGGGAGAGATATTCGACCGTGCTCTGCTATTCACACCCTCGCTTCTTCATAAAAGTGCATTTATATAGTGCTGCTGTCATCTCACTGAGTTTAGCTTTCAGCTCAAGCTTTAAACGTCTAATATCGTTCATACACACACACACACACACACACACACACACACACACACACACTCACTCATACACACACACACTCACTCTCTCATATACACACACTCTTATTTACATATGTGGTGCACTGTCAAACTCTTTTTACTGACGTCACATGAACTTACTGGCCATTATATTGGAAACACCTGCCTTGTGCTTCCTCTCACTGGCCACTTTATTAGAAACACCTACCATGTGTTTCCACTCACTGGCCACTTTATTAGAAACACCTACCTTGTGCTTCCTCTCACTGGCCACTTTATTAGAAACACCTACCATGTGTTTCCACTCACTGGCCACTTTATTAGAAACACCTACCTTGTGCTTCCTCTCACTGGCCACTTTATTAGAAACACCTGCCTTGTGCTTCCTCTCACTGGCCACTTTATTAGAAACACCTGCCTTGTGCTTCCTCTCACTGGCCACTTTATTAGAAACACCTGCCTTGTGCTTCCTCTCACTGGCCACTTTATTAGAAACACCTGCCTTGTGCTTCCTCTCACTGGCCACTTTATTAGAAACACCTGCCTTGTGCTTCCTCTCACTGGCCACTTTATTAGAAACACCTGCCTTGTGCTTCCTCTCACTGGCCACTTTATTAGAAACACCTACCATGTGTTTCCACTCACTGGCCACTTTATTAGAAACACCTGCCTTGTGCTTCCTCTCACTGGCCACTTTATTAGAAACACCTACCATGTGTTTCCACTCACTGGCCACTTTATTAGAAACACCTACCTTGTGCTTCCTCTCACTGGCCACTTTATTAGAAACACCTACCTTGTGCTTCCACTCACTGGCCACTTTATTAGAAACACCTACCTTGTGTTTCCTCTCACTGGCCACTTTATTAGAAACACCTACCTTGTGCTTCCTCTCACTGGCCACTTTATTAGAAACACCTACCTTGTGCTTCCACTCACTGGCCACTTTATTAGAAACACCAACCTTGTGCTTCCACTCACTGGCCACTTTATTAGAAACACTTGTCTTGTGCTTCCACTCACTGGCCACTTTATTAGAAACACTCGTCTTGTGCTTCCTCTCACTGGCCACTTTATTAGAAACACTCGTCTTGTGCTTCCTCTCACTGGCCACTTTATTAGAAACACTGTTTTTCCACTCACTGGCCACTTTATTAGAAACACTGTTTTTCCACTCACTGGCCACTTTATTAGAAACACTTGCCTTGTGCTTCCTCTCACTGGCCACTTTATTAGAAACACCTGCCTTGTGCTTCCACTCACTGGCCACTTTATTAGAAACACTGTTTTTCCACTCACTGGCCACTTTATTAGAAACGTACTTAGTGATGGCTGATTGGCTGGCTGAGCTGCTATTGCTGGATAATTACTCAGTGGTAATCAGTGTATAATCTGCTCAGGTATGAACTCTGTAAACACCCAGTGATTGTTAGGCTGGCAGGTTGGCACTATTCTCCTGTGCAGCTTTGCCCATTTTACTCTCACAGAAAGCAGAGCTCATCTGCCAGAGGTTGCTTGTTTCATTTGCATTAACTACAGCATGACCAGAACATCTGTATTCTGATCTGAAGTTTAAACTACAGATGAACTATAGACGCTGATACTGTGGTAAGTTTAGGCTTAAGTGTTTTGCTTTGTTTGTTCTCATAAGACTGTCCGGGCACCACCAGTGAGCAAGCTGGGAAGTCTTCGGCATGCCAGGGGTGTCCCAACCAGACAATATGTGCCTCTGGTGCCCCCAAAGCTCCAGACCCAGGTATCCCCCCTGTTCTTTTCTCTACTCAAGTGCTTGACTGGTAGTTTACAGGTCTCCAGAATTTCCTCACATAGTCAGGTTGTGTATTACATTGGTGTTACTATGGTTAAGAGGTGCTGTTATGCATGATGTGAGTAATTGACGCCAATAATGTCCAATAAATTATCAATAATAATCACAATAAACAGGTTCTCCAACGAGCAGGTCTGAGATATTATAAAGTTAGTGCTTTTCAAAGGCAAGTGTTTGTTGATCTGGTGAAGATCTGGGGAAACATCGTGTGTCTCTCATCTCTGTAGCCATTGAGGAGATCAAGTTGAAGATGGCCACTGTGAAGCACAAGGTTCTAGTTTTATCAGGGAAAGGGGGCGTCGGCAAGAGCACATTCAGTGCACATCTGGCTCATGCTCTGGCTAGTGATGACTCCAAAGAGGTAAGCTTTGTTTCACCTCTGTTTGTTGTGGGCAGATCCAGATGTCCAAGATCCAATTAATTATTATTATTATTTTTATTTTTTTCATAAAGTAATTACATAAAAAGTAATTAGTCAATACTTTCGTTTTAAAAGGTCGATTTTCCAAACATTGGTTTGAAATGTTAGTTTTAATTTGGTTTAAATTGGTTTAAAAACTCAGTTTGAAATATTAGTTAAAATGTTATTAAATGTGAGTCTGAAAGATTTATTTGAAATGATGGTTTAAATTATTGGTAGAAATTCATTCTAAGTATCAATCTGAAATATCAGTTTTAAAATTGATGAATGAGCCCTAATACTCTACTCACACAACTTGCACATGCAACCATACTGTACCGTACTCTTTAACTTTCTTTATTTAGTGTTTTTCCTTTACTTAGCGAGTTTAGTGTATATACATATATTTTTTATACATATTCTGTTTCTTTTTATATTGATATTTATAAGATCATGTCGGTAAGTGGAGAAACTTCAACGAAAAAATTTCATTCTACAGTGTAACTGCTTGTTTCTGCTGTGCACATGACAAACTCTTCAACTTGCAGAGAATACAGCAATGTAGTCCAGGGTCATTTTTACCTTTTGTTCTTCTGGAGTTTAATAAATACATGAAATATTGGTCTGGAGTATCGGTTTGAAATGTCGGTTTTCGAAATATCGTTTTTCAAATATTGGTTTGAAATGACTGTGTTCAAAATATCGGCTTTCAAATATTGGTTTGAAATGTCGGTTTTCGAAATATCGTTTTTCAAATATTGGTTTGAAATGACTGTGTTCAAAATATCGGCTTTCAAATATTGGTTTGAAATGTCGGTTTTCGAAATGTCGGTTTTCAAATATTGTTTTTTAAATATCGGTTTGAAATGTCGGTTTTCAAATATCGGTTTGAAATGTCGTTTTTCAAATATCGGTTTAAAATGTCGTTTTCAAAATATCGGTTTGAAATGTTGTTTTTCAAAATATCGGTTTGAAATGTTGTTTTTCAAAATATCGGTTTGAAATGTCGGTTTTCAAATATCGGTTTGAAATGTCGGTTTTCAAATATTGTTTTTCAAATATCGGTTTGAAATGTCGGTTTTCAAAATATCGGTTTGAAATGTCGGTTTTCAAATATCGGTTTGAAATGTCGGTTTTCAAAATATCGGTTTGAAATGTTGTTTTTCAAAATATCGGTTTGAAATGTCGGTTTTCAAATATCGGTTTGAAATGTCGGTTTTCAAAATATCGGTTTGAAATGTCGGTTTTCAAATATCGGTTTGAAATGTCGTTTTCAAATATCGGTTTGAAATGTTGGTTTTCAAATATCGGTTTGAAATGTTGGTTTTCAAATATCGGTTTGAAATGTCGGTTTTCAAAATATCGGTTTGAAATGTCGGTTTTCAAATATTGTTTTTCAAATATCGGTTTAAAATGTTGTTTTCAAATATCGGTTTGAAATGTCGGTTTTCAAAATATCGGTTTGAAATGTCGGTTTTCAAATATTGTTTTTCAAATATCGGTTTAAAATATTGTTTTTCAAATATCGGTTTAAAATGTTGTTTTCAAATATCGGTTTGAAATGTCGGTTTTCAAAATATCGGTTTGAAATGTCGGTTTTCAAATATTGTTTTTCAAATATCGGTTTAAAATGTCGTTTTCAAAAAAACGGTTTGAAATGTCGGTTTTCAAATATCGGTTTAAAATGTCGTTTTCAAATATCGGTTTGAAATGTCGGTTTTCAAAATATCGGTTTGAAATGTCGGTTTTCAAATATTGTTTTTCAAATATCGGTTTAAAATGTTGTTTTCAAATATCGGTTTGAAATGTCGGTTTTCAAAAAAACGGTTTGAAATGTCGGTTTTCAAATATCGGTTTGAAATGTTTTCGAAAAGTTTTGAAATATTGATTTGAAATATTAGTTTGGAAAATTGCTTTAAAAAGTTTTAAATAGTGGTTTAAATGTTTTACATTGGTTTAAAATTGGTTAAAAACCTCAGTTTGAAATATTAGTTAAAATGTTATGAAATGTGAGTCTGAAAGATTTATTTGAAATGATGGTTTGAATTATTGATAGAAATTCATTCTACGTATCGATCTGAAATATCAATTAAAAAATGTAGCGGCAATTATTTCTGCTTTGTTGAGAAATCCTGCAGTGCAGGAACTGCTGCACCAGGGTCAATCATAACAGGCTAGTGCTTCTCCAGAAAGAGCAGAGCTTCTTCTCCATGCTGTATGACTAAGCTGTAGCAGCACAGAGAGAGATAGAGAGAGAGCTCTGAAGGCTCTGTGCTGAGTTCAGTGAGGAGAGTATGGTCCTCACTGCAGCTTTGCTCTCCTCTGAGGCTGCGAGTTGGGCCCGCGAGCGCTTTATTGATCTCATCTCGGCCGTAATAGGGCTGTCAGCGGCCGTCCCGCGAGCTCCGTTTACCTCTTGGCAGCTCATGGGCTGGAATAATCTTTAATCCCTCAAACAATTTAAATCGCACGGCCCAGGGACTTCCACATTGTAAAACGCTCTATTGTTGCCTGACGTCCAGAATGGTAAAAGTAATGGAGTCTTAAGCACTTAAGCGGTTCACTTCCAGTGCATCCCTGCGTATTAAGGGGCTTCGCTTCCTTCTGCTTCTGCTGGACCTTCTGCTTCTGCTGCTTCTGCTACTGCTTTCTATTTTTTATTACATTGAAATTTTGATGTCTTGCCTGCTCAGTTAACCTATAAAATTTCATAACTAACTCATAACTAAACGTTACCCTCTCTAGTTAAAACACAAAAAAACAACCCAATTTTTAGTCATTTGAGGTGTTTTTTTTTTTTAATTAATTTTATTTATTTTAATTTTAGTTTTTAGAAACTTGCAATAGAAAATGAATAAATATTAATGTGGGGGTGTCCTAACTTTTTCCTCACAAGAAAATTGCATTTCTATTAATTACTTTTCATAAATGAAGTTTAAAGACATTTCTTCAGCTGCATGTGTGTAGTTATACGGCCAAAATTTCTCAATATTGTTCAAATGAAGATCTGAAGTCTCTATATTTAAATATGTTTAAAAAAATAGGTTTTCATAGGGTGTCCTAATGGTTTCACATGGCAGTTTTATGCATATGTGTGTTTTTTTTTTTTGTTAAATTAGCTGTAATTACCTATGAATAGACATATGGTTAATAATTATACTACATGTATCCCAAACAGCTTTTTGCAGGCTTTGAATACCTATGGATTTTTCTGAAAGAGCAGCCAGAATCTTGAGGAAATCAAAAATGTTAATTTATTATGTAATTAATTAATTAAATCACTAAAAATACAGGGAAAGGTCCCATATGTCTTTCTGCAGCTGATCAATCAATGTCCAGCCTTACTATTAGTCACGCTTCTCCAGTGTGAAGAAAAAAGTGAAATAGTTGTAAATAAATAAATAATACAAATAATAAATAATAAAATAAATACATTTATAATAAAAAATAATAAATAGTTTGTGGGGATTTATAACTATCAAAGCTGTACTAGGCCAAACCACAAAGAAAACCACAATATAAACAAGAAGAAAATTGTATTTTTATTTTATTAAACGAGAAGAATTTGGTATTTGTATTTTTTGTTTATTTTTTTAGGTAATATTTCGTTTTATTAATCACTGTTTGCCTGTTTATTAAAATGTTTATAGCCGGATTTTTGTGGAGCAGTGGTACCGTGTTCTCTGGAATGATGGATGATGCTCCATTCAATACTTTTGAGATGAGTTGGGGGGGTGATCATCCCACATCCTGGCCTCACTAAGGCTTTTGTCGCTGAATGCAATCCAATCCTCACAGCAATGCTCCTCCAAAATCTAGCAGAACGTCTTCTGACAGTTCCTCCAACAAAAGCAGGAGCAACTCTTTTCAACACCCTTGATTTCAGAAGATCCTTGCAACGAGCAGGTGTCCCTTTTGTCCATATAGTGTATAATACATGTGGGACATACGCAGAACCTGAAGACCTAACACTGCTGAAAAACCAACCCAGACATGTGGAATAAGGGTGTCCCCTAAGTGTGGCTTTCCTATTTCACATTGACCCCTGTGACCCGGGAAAGGCTGTGAATAGAGAAAGTGAGCGTGATTAGCAACTTCCTGTCTCTGTATATTTGGTTTTATTCACCCTTCCTGTTGATAAAAGCTGGGAAACAGCAGGGAAGTGTTGAGTGTGCTCCCAAACACTCATGCACACACCCACAGTTGTTTATTATGTCTGTCTCTCATACAAATACATGCAACATCCCACTGGTGCTGAAGGAGACCACAGCGATTAGCCAAGGCTAGTGTGGCTAGCTGTGATTGAATGAGTGCACTCTCTAGGAATCTGTTCATCTGCGTCTGTTCATCTGTTCTCATGTCACTAATGTGTTGCTTTATGGTAGCAGTCCAAAGGGAGGGGAACGGGGTCCTGCACAAACATTGACTTTGGCTTTGGACATTTGCACTTTGGTCTCCAAGGTGTGTGTGTGTGTGTGTGTTTTTGTGGACTGCAGTAGATCCAGACAGCCTGTCCTGCTGTTGCCATTTCACAAAGACTGAAGGCCAACCTACTCGACCCATTTAACCTTCCACCTTCCAGCGTGAAGTCTCTTACATTACTGATCTGGTTCCAGTGGCATTTACATTTACGGCAGACGTTCTTATCCAGAGCGACTTACAAAAGTGCTTTGCTATTTACTCAAGAAAAACCTCAGCTAGTTAGAATAGTCTAATAGTTCAAAGATACCTCTACGCTTTAGACATTACTAACACAAGTCAATAAGGTGACCATAATACTCTGCTATTCGTCCAAGTACTCTCAGAAGAGGAGGGTCTTCAGTCTGGGTTTGAAGACAGCGAGCGTTGGACTCTGCTGTTCGGACACCCAGGGGAAGCTCGTTCCACCACTTCGGTGCAGGACAGAAAAAAGTCTGGACGCTCGTCTTCCGTGGATCTTAAAGGATGGCGGGTCGAGCCGAGCCATGCTTGAAGCTGGAAGGGCTCTTGCTGCGGATCGGCTTTTGACCATCGCCATCAAGTACGGAGGGGCTGGCTGGTCCGTTCTTGGCTTTGTAGGCCAGCGTCAGGGTTCTGAATCTGATGTGGGCAGCTACAGGAAGCCAGTGGCACCTGTGTACAGGTGTGGTCTACATATTAGGCCGCAAATGAACAGTGAACAACCTAAACTGATGGAAGCAGGAAAATTGGGTAAGCATACGAATCAGAATTAGATTCATTGGCCATTGTTTTTAGTGTCTCTGTCTATAGTATCAATATAATATACAGCTACTCTGCATATAATTTACATACAGTACACAGTATACAAAGAACAGTAGTATACACAGTATACAACACTAGACAGATATACAAATATTGTGCAACCACAGCAGGGTAAACATGTGTGAAATGCAGTAACTGTTGGATAAGAGGGATAATGGTGTATCAGTAATGTAATCTATGGCCTGTAGCTGATAAAGGAAGTGAATCAGCTGTTGAGGAAGGTGATGGTCTGAGGGTAGAAACTGTTCTAGTACCTGACATATGTCTTAATGGACATAGTTTTTTAGCGTCTGCCAGACAGGAGCAGCTGAAAGAGGTAGTGACCAGGGTGCGAGGAGTCCGTCTTCTGGTTCTTGAGCAGTACAAGGCCCGAATGAAGGGCAGAATCTGAATCTGAGACAAAACGACTGGATCAGAGCATTTCCTTTTGGGTGTACCTTGGATGCGATGGTCAGAGTCTTTCAAATGTGCTCCAGGAAGGTCAACGAGTAATTGGCCAGGGCTTACAAGGATCCACTGCTAAGGTATTGGTAAAAGGCACCACAGGAGACCTTCAGAGGTCTTGTGGAGTCCGTGCCTCGATAAGTCGGAGCTGTTTTGGCGGCACTAGGAGGACCTACACGACATTTGGCAGGTGGTTATGGCTGTTATGACTGATCGGTGTATAAGGAAGCCAAGCCTCATAGTTTTGAGGGAACCAGGGATGGGTTTACAGGCAGGGTGAGGGTTTGACGTTATTATTATTATGGCGTTATTAAGTACATATTAGGTCAAATCGAATTTCAAGGGCTATACACATGGTCTCTTTCAAGGTCTCAGTCTGTTTGTAACCTAAGAATGAGCTCGTTCTCCAGCAGTCCCAGAGAAAGGGTTGGAAAACAGAGAGTGTAGAATTTATGGAATACACCAAAACATTGGCGCAAATTCGGCATCGGTGATTATCTGTTAGGACAGAACAGGAAAGCATAACTCTCAGGTCTGGAGATGTTCCTGGATGGAGATGATGTTTTTCTTCTTCTCTTGGCTGGATTTGGTCGAACAACAACGAAAGCCGGGTGTAATTTCAATCTACGGATCCAAGTGAGCTTCTCAAAGGCTGAAGGTAGCTATGAGAGAATCTTCTGAATGTTGATTAGTCTACTAGGCACCTCAGCCAGGCAGAGTAACATCACATCAGGCCACAAGGGGGCAGATGAGAGCTGGGTCAGGAGCATTTGAGACACCATCCAGGTGTGATGCATTATTAACACACTTAGCACAGGTGCCAACCACAGAGTCTATTTGCCCAAAGCTCCTGAGAGTTAAGTGCTTTGCTCTAGGGCGCAGCAGGGTAGCTTTAGGGTATTATCAGGAGGGATCACCTCCGTGACCCCTCGGTTCATAGCCAAATACTCCAACCCCTCACCTGTCAAATGGAGTATGCTCAGCAGTATGTGGGCCTTTCAGTCAATTGCAGTTTTTAGAGAAGGTTCTGAAGCCTCTCCTTTCTGCAGCCTTCCTGTAGGAGGTTTTGGTGTAGGCTTCTGTCTGAGGTGTTGGAGGTTAAGGAATCAATATTTCGCCACAGCCTCTTCACCTCAGATGGTTGGGAGCTCCAGACACACTGGCATGAGGCGAAGGAAGGACGGCGGGATGTGTCGGGCATCTCAATAAACATGCTCTTGACATTTTTTGCCTGCAGTAAGAGCGAGTGATGTCAGCTCAGATTTATTATATTATTATACTTTTCCCATTGGTGGAAGAAAGAAACGTAATTCTAGGATGTACTAAAAACATTGAAGAACTCTTAAATTGGTAAAGAACCTGTATATCAGTTATATTGGTGATGAAGGTTTTTGAGAAGGTTTTGAAGGTTCTTCACACCCATGCATCTCTATTACAAGTTTTTTTTTTAATGGAAACAAAAGTGGTTCTTCTATGGCATGGCTCAAAGAATCACTTGAAGATGAGGCAGGTGACACACCTGAACAGAACGCCATCTGTATGGTATGGTGGACGTTTTCAGATGTTCTTAAAGTGAGGCACCAATTTCTAAACCTCAGACTAAACAGCTTCAGGTCTCGAACAGGGAAACACCACAAGTACAGTCATATCTCCACTGTTGACTATAACATGAAATGAGCTATGAGGCTCATCATCCTCCTTCTTGTTCTCCTCATCATCATCCTCCTTCTTGTTCTCCTCATCATCATCCTCTTTGTTCTCATCATCCTTCTTCTTGTTCTCCTCATCATCTTCCTTCTTGTTCTCCTCATCATCTTCCTTCTTGTTCTCATCACCATCTTCCTTCTTGTTCTCATCATCATCATCCTCTTTGTTCTCCTCATTATCCTCCTTCTTGTTCTCATCATCCTTCTTCCTGTTTTCCTCATCATCATCCTCTTTGTTCTCATCATCATCCTCTTTTTTTCTCCTCATCATCCTCCTTCTTGTTCTCATCATCATCCTCCTTCTTGTTCTCATCATCATCCTCCTCCTTGTTCTCCTCATCATCCTCCTCCTTGTTCTCCTCATCATCCTCCTTCTTGTTCTCCTCATCATCCTCCTTCTTGTTCTCATCATCATCCTCCTTCTTGTTCTCATCATCATCCTCCTTCTTGTTCTCCTCATCATCCTCCTTCTTGTTCTCCTCATCATCCTCCTTCTTGTTCTCATCATCATCCTCCTTCTTGTTCTCCTCATCATCCTCCTTCTTGTTCTCCTCATCATCCTCCTTCTTGTTCTCCTCATCATCCTCCTTCTTGTTCTCCTTATCATCCTCCTTCTTGTTCTCCTTATCATCCTCCTTCTTGTTCTCCTTATCATCCTCCTTCTTGTTCTCCTCATCATCATCCTCCTTCTTGTTCTCCTCATCATCATCCTCCTTCTTGTTCTCCTCATCATCATCCTCCTTCTTGTTCTTGTCCTTCTTCTTCTTCTCCTTTTTGTCTTTTCATTCCCATTCTTCTTCCTCTTCTTCTTCTTCTAATTTGTCCTCCTCTTTCTCTGTAGTTTTCTTCCTCTCATCCTCCTTGTTGTCCTTTTTCGTCTTGTCCTCCTTCATCTTCTCCTCATCCTCCTTCTTGTCCCACTTCATCTTGTTCCAATCCTCTTTCTTCTTCTTCGTAGTATCTGTTTATTCTGGACACATCTTCAGCGATGTTCCTGGAAGCGTCAGGCAGTGTACTTACAGAACGTACTGTTTCAAATATTTGAAAATAATCTGTTAGGGTGTTCTTACATCCAAATTCAATGCAGTCCTTCTTGCCTTCGTATTGGAGAGATACCACAAGGTTTTTGTGAATAACAAACCTTTGAATATCCAACATTTGTTTTTTTCAACACTTTTTTTCTTTGTTTTGTTTAAACAAGAAGACGAGTAAGGTTTTGCAAAGTTTGGCCAGACAGAAGGAAAGTCGGTGAAGAAGCGATGTGCAGCTCTGGAAGGGAAATCCCTGACTTGCATGTTGATTTTATATGCAGCTCTACAGGCCTTGCTCTCCCTGTAACCCAGTTTGCACTGCAACCATTTCCTGAGCCACAGAAAGAGAGAGAGAGATTTGAGCTCACCATGTTGTTTCTGTGGGTCTGTAAAATGCAGGGCTTCACTTTCCACCCTGCCTTTTATTAGACCCCAGTCTGCTTTCAGGATATGTTCTTTAGAAAAAGCACTAAGTAGAAACTCTCCTGTTTCGTAGGGCTTTATACCAGCCATGTTGGTACTTTTAATAATGAAAAAAAAAGTATTGTAGCTCAAATCATCAGTGGATTAATATTAATTTAAATATTATTATTAAATATTAGCACTTTTTGTGCGTATTTTCTAGCATTTTTTGTATCCGGCTAAAAGACAGCTATTACTTCTTTCGAGGGGCTTTAAAAGGTTTCTTTATCTTCTTCCTTAAAAGCAATATTTAGCTTGCAGCTCTTGAGGTAGTTCACTGTGAATTTTGAGGTGTGTTTTGAACGATTATCCTGCTATAGAAGCTCTTCAGCTGTGATGTTAACCTTTAGAACTTGCTGGTATTTCGTGGAATCCTTTTCCCCTCCACTCATGCAATATAGCCAGTGACACTGGCAGCAGTACAACCCCCATGCTTCACAGTTGGCAAGGTGTTCTTTTCATGAAATATACTGAACATACCTGTGCTGATTGTGGTTAAATAGTCTGGGTTGTCTTGATGTTCTGTGCTTCAGACATTAAGTTTCTTAATCTTTCCAAGATTCTTCCATGTACAGTGTGTGCAGGCAATGCTGCACAGTAGAACAGTGTAGGGTGGACCATCACTCTTTTAGCTAAGCTACCCTACAGATTCCTGGCAGTAATATGGGGGGGTCTGATTTGCCTGTCTTACCAGCATACAAGCAGAGATATATTTGTGTTCCCCAGATCTGCAGTTCCTTAAGAGTCCACACAGTAGAAAAAGCAAGACTTGCCAATTTCCTTTTAGCCTTCAGCTGCCTGGTGGACATCGATTGCTTTTGCTTTCAGATGTTTAGGCAGTTGTGGAGCTGAAAGAAAGGTATGCTGACCTTTTCCAGCGTCATTTTAAGCATTTCTTTATCAATGTGTTGTAAAATTCTGTCGTTAAGTCAAATAAAAAAGAATTTCAGATTCATTCGGTTTCAATTCAGTTAAAAAAAAATTAAATGTTCAATTGAATTCTAATTAAATTAGCGTTTATAATCTATCGAAAAGCTGTGTAATGGTCGTGTAAAAGGATGGAGCATGGATAGATCATATTTAAGCTAAAGTAGTTATTTAGTTTGTTTTAATACTTGGTTGATGGTTGTGGAGCTGATCGTTAGCACAAGGCTAACAAAGAGTCTGAGGATTTATAAAGCTTGGACGTTTGATTCAGCTGACAGTTCCTAATTACAAGACAGTAATGAACTCAAACCTGTCCATATAGGCCTTATATAGGCCATATACAGCCTTCAGTACCAAATCAACACCATTGATTTGTCTTTATCACTCCCCATCTCTTACTCCTGCTCATACACACCCATAGCAGGAGACTTCCTTTGGCATGGGATCATCTAAACATCTGCCTTGGTGTAATCGGAAAGGCATGCAGCGAGTCTACAGAGGCATATTATTGCAGGAAAAAAGGCGCTTGGACGAGCTCCCTTGCTTGTACCTTGGATATCAGCCCTTGGATAGTTGCGTTTCCAGTGGTTTATTTTATTTCTCCCTCCCACTGCTGATGACATTCTCAGCTGTGAATGCATGGGTTTGGCCTGGTGTTTACAGCTTTAAAGCCATGCTGACCTTTTCCAGTGTCATTTTGAGCATCTCTTCATCAGTGTGTTGGGAAATTCTTTTTCGTGGTGAGTCAAATGAAAAGATTTCAGATTTCAGATTGGTCTATTCAGTTAAAAAAATGAACAAATAAAAAATGTATTCAAATTAAATTAGGATATATGACTGACAAAAAGCAAAAATCTATGTAAAAAGCTATGTAATGGTTTTGTAAAATGGCATGGATAGACCATATTTAAATGTTTAAGCCAAAGTTATTTGTAGTTTGTTTTAATAGACTTACAGAAACATTATGTAGCATTATGTACCTTAAAATAACATCGCTACCGTTGCTTACTTCACTATGTAACTTTAAGAAAATGGGCAGGATAACACTTGCGTAACCCGACTCATATTTGTCCAACATCCTGTAATTGTCCTCTACTGCTTTAGCCCACATGCTTCTTTACCTTTTAGTCCTGTGTCTTTCAGCTTGTCCAGAAAATTGTGTTTTTCAGTGGTGGCTCCAAGTGCAAATTCCACTTCTCATCTGTAGGGGGAGCCCAGGCATAAAAAAGCCAATTCTCCATAGTGTTGCCTTCAGTAAAATCTTAGAAAGTCTGAAATCATGTCACTTTGTCTACCCCAAACTGCTGAAGATCTGGATACGTTATGAATGTGTATGGAGACGTTTTTGGGGTTGTTGTTTTTTTTTTTTTTCAGTGGGGCAGTGGTGGCTCAGCGGTTAGAGCGCCGGGATATCGATAACAGGGTTGTGGGTTCGATTCCCGGGCTCGGCAAGCTGCCACTGTTGGGCCCTTGAGCAAGGCCCTTTACCCTCTCTGCTCCCCGGGCGCTGGAGTTGGCTGCCCACCGCTCTGGGTGTGTGTGTACTCACTGCCCCTAACACGTGTGTGTGTGTGAGTGTGTGTTCACTACCAGATGGGTTAAATGCGGAGGACACATTTCGCTGTACAGTCCACACTGTACAGTGACGAATACGTGCACCTTTATCCTTTGTTAGCCTAGCATTAGTTTCTATTCAGGATGATTTTGGAACTGTTAATTAAATGTAAGTAAATTGATGCATCATGTTTCTATAATAGACCAGTATCAGTCGGACAACAGCTGCAAATGATAAAATCAGGTGCTGCAAATCAGGGAAGAGAAGCTGATTAGCTAAGCTCAGTTAGCAGGATGACAATCAAACTAGCCCTAGCCCTTATTACCATTGTTAGCTGTATTAACTGAACCGGGAACTGTTACCCCCCACCCCCCCCCAACCCTGCTTGAACCCCCTTTATTTTTAGTAGTATATACTCTAGCCTTGTTGAGGCGGCCCTATCTTAGCCTTTTTCCACCCAACCCCCAGCACCCCTTTCCTCTCTGTGGTTGTGCAACCTGACAGTATTGGTAAGTTCAGAGCACTGGGTCGGTTATCTCTAGTGCACACACACATGCTCGAACTCCCACGACGTGCACCTGCTCCTTCCCCAGCATGCACCACATCAGGCCGTCTCTCATACTTCAGAGGCTGAAACCGATACCGCTTCCTCTCTCTGGCACACGGGGCGCTAAAGACGGTTCCTCCTGTGTTCTGATCTGTCTCTGATCCGTCCGAGACCATATTAACTGTCAATAGACTGGAGGACCCCGCTCTCTCTCTCCCCGGCTCTCTGAGATCATAGCAGTGAGTGCTTTGGTTCAGCCACAGGGGGCAATTAAAGGATTCTATTCTGCCGGGGTAAGAGACACGCTCGTAGAGATTACAGTGCCGGAGGGCGAGGAAGCGGCGGCAGTGCGACTGAGCGGAGCGGCATTAGAGGGCCTGTGTCTTATATAATAGAAATGAGTCAGAAAGAGTCCAGCGGCGGGCAGTTCATTCTCTGTGGTCCACTTCTTGGTCTGGATTTGCGCTGTGCAACACTGCCATCGTGTGGCAGCTTGTGTGTGTTGCACCGGCTTTGGGTGCAGTCATTGTTGTAGAGCTATAGAGGCCATTTAACTGTATATTGGCTAACAGGTTTCTTTTCTTAATTCCAGGTGGCCGTGCTGGACATAGACATTTGTGGACCATCGATACCTAAAATAATGGGACTGGAAGGAGAGCAGGTATGTCAGCACCCCAACCCCCCAGCCCCCAGCCCCCTACCCCCTACCCCCTCTCAGTCTTGTTGTCACTTTAACACTCTGTTTGGCAACACCTGTGCTGTTGCGTCATGGCACTTTCTAAATCGAGCCGCTTCCACTGAAACACTGTTTCTGTTCCTTCTGCATTTAAGCAGTTCTGCAAGGTCTAATGTGACTAATTCTAAATCCGGCGTATTTTTCAAACCATCGCTTTTATTTTTAATAATTATGTCATTCTGATTTTTAATAACTGTAGACAGAGCATACTGCACATTTGGGAGTCTTAATAGCTGGTTATCAGCCCAGTTTGTGGTCTAGTCTGAGCTAGGATTAGGGTTATGCAGATCTTAGGTGACTTAGTAAAAACATGTCAGCCACTTGGGATACCATAGCAACCACCCATCAACTCCATAGCAACCACCTAGCAAATCTATAGCAGCCACTTGGGATACCCTATCAACTGCCAAGCAGTACGTAGCACAAGTTTGGGCTGGTGACCATGTGGCAGTGGCAAAGCAACCACCATGGCAACCACTTGGGATGATATAGCAGCCAGCTAGCAGTCCAGTGGTGGTCATCTGGGATACCATAGCAACATTCTAGCAACCTCTAAGCAACCTAGCAGCACTATGAGCCACCTGGGATACTATGGCGACCATCTAGCAACACCATAGCAAGAACCTGGGATACCATGGCAATCACGCCATAGCAACGCCAAAGCAACCAAAGATCAACTACGTATCAAACCAGTATCAACCACCTAGCAACACTATAGCACCCATCTGGGATACCAACTCTGTAGCAACACTGTAGCGACCACCCAGCAAAGCCATAGTAACCGACAGCAACTATCAGCTACCGCCTAGGTAGCCACTACTAAGCATTTTCATAGCAACATCATTGCAACCACCTAGCAGCTTCCTAGCAAGGATGAAGCAACTTCATAGAACCATCTAGCAAAACCATAGCAACAAATATCAACTACCTAGCAACACCATAGCAACCGTCTAACAACTACCAGCAAACTCACAGTAAACCACCATGTAACGTCCTAGCAACCACTTAGCAACTTTATAGCAACCATCTAGCAACAACGTAGCACCTGTCTTGCAACCATTTAGTAATACCATAGCAACTACCTAGCAACCCCATAGCAACTACTAAGCAACTTCATAGCAACCATCTAGCAACAATGTAGCACCTGTCTTGCAACCATTTAGTAATACCATAGCAACTACCTAGCAACCCCATAGCAACTACCAAGCAACTTCATAGCAACCATCTAGCAACAATGTAGCACCTGTCTTGTAACCATTTAGTAATACCATGGCAACTACCTAGCAACCTCATAGCAACCATCTAGCAACAATTTAGCACCTGTCTTGCAACCATTTAGTAAAATCATAGCAACTACTAAGCAACTTCATAGCAACAATGTAGCACCTGTCTTGCAACCATTTAGTAACTACCTAGCAACTACCTAGCAACCCCATAGCAACTACTAAGCAACTTCATAGCACCCATCTAGCAACAATGTAGCACCTGTCTTGCAACCATTTAGTAATACCATAGCAACTACCTAGCAACCCCATAGCAACTACCTAGCAACCCCATAGGATCCACTCACAAACAACAACTTCAGCCTACTGACCCAATAACAACAGCTTAGCATCTGTCTGGAAGTGTGAATCATTGAAGCTGTGCAGACCGACTGGGTCTGGACTTTTCTCCTGAGTTTCTCTGAGGGTTTTAGACTGCCGCTGGAGTCTCTGGAGAAGAATACCCTTCCATTCTTGTCTAAAGAAAGACGGACGCAGAGCAGACAGCAGAGCATCCATGCTCCTGTCTGCAAACACACGCTTTATGTCTCGGTTCCTCCAAGACATCAATTTCTTCCCTTTTGTGATTACGGGACTTTTTCCTCGCCACTTTCGATTCTGGTCGCTGAATGAGTCTGAATGTGCGACTGCTCTGTGAATAGCACCGGCTGTTGAAAGCATGAAAGAGCTACACTAACATGAGTAAAGAGAGACGGGGATTTACGGTGACTCTACCGTAGATAGAGGATACAGTCATAGCTGTTAACCACAAGATGGCACCGCTGGTTTCGCTTCGACCTTAAAGGCTTTGTGATTCTTCATTCAGGCAAAGTTTAGTACGTCGCTGCTGTTGCAAAAAAAAAAACGACATCTCCATATTTAAGGTTTTTCACCTTTTCAATCGAGCAGGGGTTCTTTACATTGTACGAGTAAACCAATAGAAAAGCTCCAAAATGAGTTGTCTTTCTGCATTGACTCCCATTGGTAGTTAAATAAAGGGGGATTCTTGACTTGTAAAGTTGCCGTTTTGGATCTTTTGTATATACATGATCTGTCCAAAAGTTTGTGGACACTCTTTCTAATAAATGCATTCAGCTACTTGAAGTTGCACCCATTGCACACATACACAGCCTGTCTTGGAATAGGACTCCCTGGCGCAGGTAAATATGAACCTGTCGGAACCGTGCTGCCTAATGATGCCAGTGCGTGGGCTAGAGGGGTATAAAGCCCCCCAGCATTGAGCTGTGGAGCAGTGGAACTGACTGTGTTCCCTGCAATGATGATAAGTACTTTTGGCTCCAAACTAAATCTGGACAGTAGAGACAGTACTCCAACAAAAGCTGTTGATTTAGGAAGAAACCGTGATTAAAGAGGTGTCCTAATACTTTTGTCCGTATATTATAGGCATCCTTTTTGCATGTAGTGTCTTTCCTGCTCATGCTTTAGTGGCTTGTGGCAGCTTGTGTGTGTTTTTTTTTTTGACTGTAGATTCTGTTCCTCTTTTCTGATGCGGTTTGTCCTTGTTTGACATTTACCGTGATCTTGTACACTGTTCCTCCTTACATCGTATAAACGCTGCCCATTTTATGCTCACCCTACCAACTACTAAGCAGTGTAGCAACCACTTAGCAACTACCTAGCAAACCTAGAAAACCCACGGGAAACTACATAGGATACCAACTGGGATAGTGACTGTTGGATAAGCAACATCATAGCAACCATCTACCCAGCAGACCCACAGTAAACCACCTGCCATCAAAGCACCAAACCATCTAACAGCACTGTAAACAAACCCTGAGAAGCTGGTTTAGCCTCTAATCGAGACTTTCTCTTATAGTGAAGGACTGGTCACTAGCTCACAGATTGACGTGACCACCTACTGTGTAAAATGAATGAAATAATAACATCAGAACCAGGCCCGTGACGCGGTTGTTCGGATCAGACCTTTTTCTTGTGGTGTTTCCGTAACTGTAATCTGGCTTTTGTGTGTTTTTGTGTGTGTGCAGGTTCATCAGAGTGGCTCTGGCTGGTCTCCAGTGGTGAGGATCTCCCTGCTTTGGTGTGGTTTGGAATTGCGTTTGAAATGTGGCATAACTACACTACAAAGGGCTTATTTGCTTTGAGCACAGTTGTTGAACCCTTTCTGATCTTATCTAGAACCATTTCTAAAAAGGTTTATTATATAAGTGGTTCTTCGGGTTGTCATGGTCTTTTTTTTTTATATACCATTAAAGGCATTTCATTTAGGGATGCACTGATCCCATGCTAGTAGCATTAGCTGGATCAGATATCTGATAATTAGGTTGACTACGGTTGCCATAGCAATACTGTTAAATCACTCCTGTTCCCACACTACCATGCAAATCCAGCAACTTGCATCTTTCACGCTTTCATGCTTGTGAAATTACCGTACTTACCCTAATAGCATGTGCCATATACGGCCTGACTCATGTGATTAGCTGGATCCAATTCTGATCCAATTAGCTGGATCAGAATCGGATAATTAGGCCGATCCAAGGGCCCAATCCATTCACCGAACCCGATTCCTGCACCAACGATATTCTAGGCTTCATAACTCAGGATCATGATACACATATCATAGCAAACAGCAAGGCTTGCCCCTATCCAACCAGGGCGTCACTCTCCGAGGCACCTATCGAGTAGCTGGGTTAGATAGTGTTGGTATTGGTATCGGTCCGGAGTCTGAAGTATCGGCAGATATTAAAGGGTCAGGGATCGGTAGTGGAAAAGGTGGTATCAGTGCAGCCCTATTTGACATATTTCTACAGCTATGCTGAAACGCTGAATCAGCAGGTCATGTAAACATTACAAGAAACAATTCTTACCAAACACACTAGATGTTCAAAAGTTTGGGTCCATATTTCAGATCATTTTGATTATTTTAGATTCAGTATTCGGTTTTATATTACATTACAGAATATTTCAAGTATTTTGGGAGCAACAGGCATCATACAACAATTCATACCGGATCAGATGTGTCTATTTATTATAATTCAAGTCAAGTGTCTCACCACTTTTAAAACATGGGATATTCTGCATATAATTTTTGTTGTAACTTTATTCCTGAAATACCTAAAATTACTGAAATGATTTCTATTATTCTTTAGAATCTTCGTTTTCTGCCATTCACTGTTCACTGAAATTTGTGAAGGTGCATAGGATGAAAGTCATTATATATGCTCATCTGCAGGATAATAATCAATGATATATTTATTATATTGAAACCAGTGAAGTGTTTGAATGGCAGGGCTTGTTGTTCAAATGGTTGTTGATGTAGGCAGATGTCACTAGGCTGAACTGGGATTTCCATATATTCAAATGACCTGTCCTTAAAAATCACCTGAGCTATGAGAGTGAAGAGGTGAAGGGCAGAACCTTCTGTTGTTCACAGATACACCTTTGTGTATACT
Source organism: Salminus brasiliensis (assembly GCF_030463535.1). Taxonomy (NCBI): domain Eukaryota; kingdom Metazoa; phylum Chordata; class Actinopteri; order Characiformes; family Bryconidae; genus Salminus; species Salminus brasiliensis. Next base: position 4,075,959 of record NC_132889.1, on the reverse strand, counting down.
TTCTGACATATGCGGATGTGTGCTCTTCCCTTTAGTATGTAGAAGACAACCTGGCGGTCATGTCCATTGGCTTCCTGCTGGGCAGCCCTGATGATGCTGTCATCTGGAGAGGCCCAAAGAAGAACGGTGTGTATTGGTTCCGCTGTGGGCATCAGTTAGAATTTCCGATACACTTAGATAAACTTTAGCAGATTTAGATGCGCTTGCTGGGTAATAATCACACCTCACACACCTCCAACTGTTCAACTCAAACGAATGGAGCTGAAGCAGGAAGCCGATTTTCAGTGTCTTTTCCTCCAGCGTTTGACCTGCAGATGCCTGGCCTGTTAATTATTCATGAGGTTTGATTACTTTCTTTATTTGCTTTCTTGATTAAGCGGCAGGGATTAGTTGTCTGTTTACATAATAATAATAATAATAATAATAATAATAACAGTAATATTTTTTTGTATAATGTTAACTTGGGTGTTCAGTGAAGCGTTAAGCAAAGGTTAACTAGAAAACCCAAAGCAGAACTCTGCTACAACACTCCTCAAAAATCCCCAACATGCACTCCTCACACCTCTCTGAGAACAGCCCAGGTGTGGCCTTAATAAACATGCGTGACTTACTGCCCTCCATCACTAGCCAGCAACATTTATTTTTTATTACGTTTCCATGGCAACCCACACAGCCTTGAGATGGAGAAGTTGCATTTTTTTAGCTTTTTGCTTTGACCTGCGGTTGTGATTTCACAGATCTTTAGGGTTTACTAAGGTATATCAGATATCTGGAACCGAGTTCCCTGCCCATATATAGATACAAGCTTGAGCCACGACTGGGGAAGCTGCTGCCCAGCATATGCCCTGTCGTCCCTCCCATCCGGACCCAGACACCTCTCTGCTTCTCCGCTTGGGAGGCCGACTACGTCCTTCCCGCCCGTCCCGGCATCCCGCGGAGAGGCGACCGGGCACACGGGCGCACATTTCAGGTTGCTCAGATTCGGAGAGAGGCCGAAGCCATGTTAACTTGATTGGTCAAACGTATGCTGGTGCAAACCGGACCTATTTTCGGACTATTCCGCCTAGTCCACATGGAGAGGAGAGCAGTACTGGAGAAATACAGCAGACTTTATTAGACTGGGAAGAGACATTTTTGGGGAAACATACTTTGGACATTGACACTTGGAGGTCTGAGGCCATATTGCTATATAGGATTTGGTGATGGAGCAATAGTTGACCACTCTTCTTGGTAGAATTCAATCAAATTAGCCTTTTATGCACAGTGCACATGTTCTCGGTCAGGGTTGAGGTCAGGAATATGGGAAGGCCATTCTCAAAAGTTCATATTAGCTTGCTTAATCCATTCCGCGTTTGGGGTCATTGTCCTGTTGGAGCACCCAGTTGTGTCCCACTTTCAACTATCTAGCTAAATCTAAGCTAGTCCTCTCTCCTCATTGTCCTGTCCTCTTTGGGCAATGTACCAGTTCCACTGGCAGCCCCAAAACCGCCCCATAGCATGATGCTACCACCGCCATGCTTGACAGTTGGTACAGTGTTCCCTACCTTTACTCAGAAGGCTTTTTCTTTGTGAATGTGTTTAACTGCAGCTTAAAGGTGTCGATTTTGGACCAGGGGCTACTTTCTTGGACTCCAGACTCGAAGTCCATTGTCATTTGGAGCTTGTTTGACTGTAGACTGTAGTGACATTGACGTTCCAGCAGCTTCCAATTCATAGCAGGCCTGAATCTTGGTGGTTCTTGGGTTGGTCCTGATATTGTCAACCAATTCAAACCAATCCCAACTGTATTCTCGTATATAGTACGTAGGAGATTTACTGATGGGTTTATCCATGTGGAATTTTTTTGCGTGACAGTGTGGTTTATGATTTGCTAACGTTTGCGTACATATGAAGAAACTTTTCATGCAAATTTCTTCTTAACTTTGCAGTAAATCTGATGGTGTGTTTTATGAGTCTGGGCCTTTGGTTTGGATCATGCAGTTAGTTAGGTGTCGTTAAATCGCTGATGATGACGATACGCTCAGAAAAGGAGCATATGATGTAATGAGGCTAATTATACTTGAGTGTTTATCTGAGGATGCATTTCCATTGAAGATTAAAGACTGTGAAAAATAGTGCAGATTAGTACTAGATTCATAGTGGGCCCTAGATCTAGATGGTAGAAAAAAGGGCCATGTTTACTTACATTTTAAAGCCACACTGTAGACTTTAGAAACAGTTCAGTTCCAGCCCTGCTCTTTTTAAAAGGGAAAAAAACAGTGCCATGTTGAGACCAGCAGACTAGTTTCACTTCCTCTGCACCAATATAAAACCAGTGCTGTCTGATTATCTACCCCAATCATCTGTAGCTCTCACGGCTGTCAGGAAGAACGTCATGGGGAAACATAGTTCCTTCTCACCACAGATCACTTGCACTGTATGTCCATATGTTTGTAGAGAAGCAGTGCCAATAGAAAAGGAATCTCCAGAGCAGATGAACACATGAACCTCTAGGCACTATGCCTAATGCCAGGGTGGTGATCATCCAACATCTTGACCTCACTAAGCAATGCTTTTTTCGCTGGGGGCAATTAAATTCTCACCGCAGTGCTGCAAAAGAGACGGTGAGCAGGTGTCCCAATACTTTTGTCCATTTTTTTGTTTCTCTTTTACCATTACATTGAGTTTGTGCAAGCCTGCAGGCTGGATGCGATGGAAAAAATGGTCAGGCCTGAAGACCTGAGTAACTTCTTATGGACAGATTCCTACCAGATTCCTATGGCCAGATGTTGACCCGCCCCTGAAATGATAAAGCTAGTGGGAGGGAATGTTGCAGCCCTGTACAGAATTGCGTTGCTAGCATCAATAGGCTAGCTCACAAGGACTCCCAGACCTGATTTGAAGTAAACCCACTTGCTTCTGCTGTTGAACTTGGGATTATAGAGTAGAGGCAGAGGTATTATAAGCTTTATAAGATATTTGGGAGAGGTCATCAACCAACAGGGCCTGTGAGACTCCTCAGCTACAAGCTGTGCTCCAAAGCGTAAACTGCAACCTTCCGAGCTAGGGCCTATGAAAACGTCTTCTTAGTAGCCTAGAACCGCCATATAATCAGATATTCAGTGTTCTTCACAATGTTATGTCTGGTTGGTGAAGTCAGGAACTGTATATACATTGAGCTTGTTCCTTGAGGCATGGCCTCCAGATGATTCCAGATGTTAGCAATGGTGCATCTGCATATCTCCTGCAGCAGCTTCTACACGGGTTGTCTTCTGATGACCTCAGGTTGCTGTTTACCCAGTTCATGAAAGGTCATCCTAAAATGGGTCACGTATGTAGAGTGAGTTTGACAAGAACTCCTAGTACTTGCCTAAAAAAAAAAGGAGGAAGGTCACTACAAGTGTGTGTACATAGTGTGTTTTGGAGTGCTTGCTGCTACATGGAGGATGTGAGATTTCCTAGTTAAGAATTTGGAGAAGTTAGACCGAATGGAGGCGTAATGTGTAAAATGGTGTATATGCAGTTCTGTGAATTCTCTGTGTATCAGATGTGCCTTATCCTCCAGAAATGCAGCATTTCAGATGTTTCTGGCTCTACCGATCATTCACACCTATACAGAATTGGGGTTCAGTGCAATGTTGAGAGACGTTCTCAGGGTGTGAAAATAGTGTCACATCTTGATGCATTAATCTGATATTGTTGCATTGAATGTGTTATTCGGTGGCAAAGAGCAACATCAGCTCAGCCGCAAAGCGTTAGACCTCAAAAACTCGAAGTGTGGGGCCCACCATATAGGTTCATCAGGTTCAGCGGGTTCAGCAGTCTGACTGCCTGTGGAAAGAAACTGTTCATGGGTCTGGAGGACTGCTGACACGGATGCTCTGGAACCTTGGGGTGTGAGAGAAGGGTCCTTCCTGATGCCGCAGACCTTTTCTACTTTCCTGTGCCCTGCTCAATGTAGATGCTTGACTTACTGATGGACTGGGAAGTCTTCTAGAGGTTTCTAGAGGTGCTTCCTTCCTGTGGCATTAGAAACAGTTAGACATTTGTGGGCATTGCACAGCAGTGGAACCATGGTCAACCTCAGCATTGGTCCCATCCTTGGTAGAGAACCCACACACCTACTTACACAAGCGATTAGGGCAGTGGTGGGTGCCTCAGTGCCCTTTCCATCCCACTCCTGGGATTGTTCTGGGATCACTGACCTTCCGATCCCAAGCCTGCTTCTCAAACCTCTGTGTTTCATCTGCAGGTGAGGGTGGATGTGCTCCAGCTAACGCTCTTATGCTCTTATGTTGATGGGTGGGGCTTCATCCGTAACGAGCAAGCTGATTGGCTGTTATGTTGAAAGGTGGGGCTTTATCAGTAGCCAGCAAGTTGATTGGTTCTTATGTTGAAAGGTGGGACTTTATAAGTAACTAGCAAGTTGATTGGTTCTTATGTTGAAAGGTGGGGCTTTATAAGTAACTAGCAAGTTGATTGGTTCTTATGTTGAAAGGTGGGGCTTTATCAGTAGCCAGCAAGTTGATTGGTTCTTATGTTGAAAGGTGGGACTTTATAAGTAACTAGCAAGTTGATTGGTTCTTATGTTGAAAGGTGGGACTTTATCAGTAGCCAGCAAGTTGATTGGCTCTTATGTTGAAAGGTGGGACTTTATAAGTAACTAGCAAGTTGATTGGCTCTTGTTTTAAAGGTGGGGCTTTATCAGTAGCCAGCAAGTTGATTGGCTCTTATGTTGAAGGGTGGGGCTTTATCAGTAACCAGCAAGGGGATAGGCTCTTTTTGTTTAAAGGTAGGACTTCATCCGTAACCAGCAAGCTGATTGGCTCTTATGTTGAAGGGTGGGGCTTTATCCGTAACCAGCATGTTAATTGGCTCTTATGTTGAAGGGTGGGGCTCTATGAGTAGCCAGCAAGTTGATTGGCTATTATGTTGAAAGGTGGGGCTTTATCAGTAGGCAGCAAGGTGATTGGCTCTTTGTGTTTATAGGCGGGACTTCATTCTGAACCAGCACGTTGATTGGCTATTATGTTGTAGGGTGGGACCTTATCAGTAACTAGCAAACTGACTGGCTCTTTTTGTTGAAGGCCAAGACTTTATCTGTAACCAACAATCTGATTGGATCTTTTTGTTGAAGGTAGGGACTTCATCCGTAACCAGCAAGTTGATTGGCTTTATTATTATTATTTTTTTTTATATTTAATTTTTTTTTTTTTGAAGGGCGGGACTTGATCAGTAAAATCTGTCGAAAGTCGATTAGTTGTTGCACCCCTACTGCAGAGTGCCAACAGTAAAGTTGGGTGGAGGAGGGATCGTGATCTGGGACTGTTTAACAGGATTTGGACCTTAGTTCAAGTTCTAGCATACAAATCAGGGTCTGTAAAGACATGGTTTGATAAGTCTGGAGTGAAATAGCCCAACTGAAAACCTTTGAGATGAGAATGTCTGATTCATGCCATTAGTTATTCAGTGGTAGCTGCTGTTATATAACGGGTTGGGTTTTGTTGTTTGTGTCCAGGCATGATAAAGCAGTTCCTGAGGGACGTGGACTGGGGTGAGCTGGACTATCTGATTGTGGACACACCGCCAGGCACCTCAGACGAACATCTGTCCGTAGTTCAGTACCTCAGTGGAGCAGGTATTGATGGAGCAGTCATCATCACCACACCACAGGTAAATGCCCACTTTCAGAAATCGCAACCCCTTCAAAAGTCAACCAAGTGGGCTTCTTGTGTGTGTCTGACTGACATTTAAGTGTGAGAAACAAACCATGACATGAAGCCTTGTGCTTTACCACGTGATCCCAAGCACCTAGTCCTGGTTCGAGGTGTTAGAACCTCAGCCAAACTTTAGGCTTCACAAAATCAGCTGTTATTGTTAGGAAGAAGGAGATAACTGGTGAGCTTAGTAGCCATAAAGTAACTGGTAGGCCAAGGAAGACCATGACCACAGCTGACGACTGAAGAACCCTCACCCTGATGCAGAAAACTCCCCAAAATCTGATCATCTGCAGCCGATTCTGAGATTAGACACTGTAAATAGTAAGTGAGGAGGGTCCTAACGTTCTCCTCCCAAGAAAATAACAACTTCTTCATCATGCTTTAGCACTGTCTGTCCATGGAGGAGCAAACCATCTTTTGGCCAAAAGTTTGTGGACACAGCTCTATTGGCCAAACATACTTAAATTGCAGCATTTGACCAAAAGCTTTCGGACTCCAAAATTTAGACAAAGGTACTGGCGTAAAACCTAACAACACCTTAGCAACCACTGTAGCAACAACTTATCAGCACCTTGGCAACCACTTAGCAAATCTCTTAGCAACCAACCCATTAGCGTAGTAACCACCTGGCAACGCCTTAGCACCTTCGCAACCAACACCAATACCATAGCATCATCTTAGCAACCAAAACCAACTGTACTGTAGACACCTTAGAAACCACCTAGCTAAGCCTTTGCAACCAACAGCCATGCTATAGCAACCCCATAGCAACCTCCTAGCCACACTTTAGCAAAAACCTGAGATACCATATTATTAACCACCTAGCAACCACTTGGCAACACCATAGCAACCAGGTAGCAACACCATGGAGGAAACCTGGAACTACTTTTCAAATGATATTAAAGATGCTTAGTCAGTCATATGTGTTTGGTTAGATCACCTCCATCTCTCAGTGTTGTTCACATGAGGACAAATGTCCATGAATTTAAATATATTAAAAAAGACACCAGCTTTTCATGGGGGCAGTTCAGCTTACTGACAGCTATGTGGAACTGCTTTGTGTTCAATTTAGAAAAGTAAAATATTTACCCTAAATCCGGGATTTCTATATGTGTGGAATTTTGCTTATACAGTTGTTTCTAATGAAGTATTTGCAGAGATGGGCATTTTCTTTGTGGCCACAGAAGTCGGAGTACTTCCTCTTCCAGTGTGCAGTGTGTTCTTTAAATGGCCGTGTAGTTAAATGGCCTTTACCATGATAGAGGCGAATACAAAGTTTGAACCCCATGAAAGAGTCCTTTGACTGGTCATATGTAGTATCCCACAGCCAGTTCAGCTTTGCCTCCTGTGCCCAGCACTGCTGCTCATACACATTTCTTTGCCATGATGAACTGCCTTTAGCGTCTTACTGCTTCTGTTAAGCAGTTCTGTTAAAAAGTATCTTCATTCTAATTGGCTATTTGATCAGGTATACCTACTATACAGCACCTCTGGTTAACCTTTCTGTTATGTTGCGGGTTGCAGGGTTTGAATACAGGAGGTGCCAAGTCTGCAAGACCAGATCAATTCGGAAATAAAAAGTCCAATAGTCATTATTTTTAAAGGGTTAAAACTTAACTAGTCACTAATTATTATAAGTAAACCCTGATCTGAAAGAAATTCACATTCGATTACACTAAATATTGATTAAATGAATATTAATTGAGCTAAAGACAGTGTATATGGACTCAGACATCCTCCTTTCAGATGGTTCATTCTGCACCAGGTCAGTTTGACCCAAAACATTAATGCTGTTCCTCACAGCTGAACATAACAGGAGAGTTTTAAAGTGGCCTATCATTTCTCCAGGTGTACATAGGTTCACACCATCTTGGGAGAGCACATTCCCGCATATTCTAAAGCATTTCTACTGTTTATTTACTTAATAAATTATATATTTATATATTACGTACCATTACTTACCATATTTACATACTTAAATACTGACTTAGTTGTTTATTCAGAAATAGAAATTGTGTCTAAAATGGTGCAGTAAATCTAGGTGTGTTTCCTGTGGAGCATTTGTTCACATTTAACAAGGGGTGCCAAAATTCTCAAAGCCCCAGAGAACCTAAATCTGAGGCGGAATCTGGCCCCTCAGGGCCCCCAGTGTAAATGTCCAAAGTATATATTAGAAAGATCTTCCTAAAGTCTAAGAAATGTCTGCTGTATTTCACCAGTATTGGTCTCCTCTCTGTGTGGAATGGACCAATCACAAGGCTAACATGGCTCCGCCCCTTCCTTGAGTCTGAGCAGCCTGGCGAGCTAAAGCTAAACCTGCTTTACCTTCAGATTTTTTTATGCTTTTGCTAAATAATCATGAAGACAAAAAAGATTCACCAAAAAATTCACAGTTTTAATGACAGTATAACTTTCCTGCTAATTTATCAGATAAATTAAACTTCAACATAAAAACATAATTAATTAAAATAAAAAAAATCCTGTCAAAATGTAAAATGTGCAAAGTGACAGAAATAAAATAACATTTATTTACTTATTTATTTATTTAATCCCATAATTTTGCCTATAATTGTTTGTATCACGGCTAAAGACAGCTGGTTTGTGGCACTTACAGTCATTCCTATTCCGGCGAGCTAAAGCTAAACCTGCCAAGCAACAACTGGGGGAGTCTGGGTTGGCAGGGCATGTGGGGCAGCCCTCGAGCTTGTGTCTATATATGGGCTGCTAACTCAGTTCCAGATATCAGAACCTCAGTAAACCATTAAGATCCAAGTGAAGTGATGCATAGTTTGTTTTTCAACTGCTTTAAGATCATGAATCAGACTTTAATCAGATTTTTAAACAAGATTTGTTTCATACCAGAAATGTAATCCTGTCGAGACGTGTTTAAAGTAGGCATTGACATTGGCTTATGTTTGTATTTGAAAGGGTCATGTCTGAAAGCAGCCACTTTGTGTACCGTGAAACAGGTGGGTTGCTGCCTTTCGCTTTCTGGTAAAACTGCTTCTGTTGATGTTGGTTATAGTCCCACTGATTATCGTCAGTTACGTCCTTACTTGATGCCACATATCCCAGTATTACTAACACAGACGTCTAGAGTCGAATCCAAAGTTTGGACCCCATGAAAGAGTCCTTTGACTGAAATCTGGTCATATGCAGTATCCCACAGCCAGTTTAGCTTTGCCTCTCGTGGCCCAGGGCTGCTGCTCATACACATTTCTTGGGTTTACTATCCTTCACGATGTAATGAGACTTTATGGACAACTCTGACAATTTAATTATTATTAAATATTTACAACAATAAAGTTCCTGATTTAAATTCTAGCCCCATGGATGAGCAAGCTTCTGTTTTTTAAATTACAAAAACTCTTAGCAGTCTTGCCTTTCACACTTACTGTGAAAAAACAGTGACTTAGGGAGTGTCTTAGTCACCAAATGGTGCTGAACCACATCACACAACATTAACGGTAACCCTTTAGAGAAATGAGAGGAGAGTGGGGAGGGTGGAGTAGCCAGGGAGTAGCACACATACTCTGGCTCACTTGCTGCACTTCCACCTCCTCTCACACCACTTTCGGCAAGCAGGCTCACACAACGCCGAGCAGTGTGTCAAGCCTAGCGTGGCACTCTTCTCACAGTCTGAGTAAAAGTAGAGTAGGGGCTGTGGTTGGGTGCTCAGTGTTAGCAGGGTCTGGCGATGGTAGACATTAGTGGGACCAGTTATGTTGAAAGCAGGGAAGACACTAGAATGTGCAGAGAAGTGTGTCATGGTCAGTTTTGGGAAACGTTGCTCTACCCAAAGGCGAATGCGAAAGCCTTACATGCACAGAGCATGCGAATTAAACCTAACACTACAATTCCTTCGTTTACTTTCCACAGGAAGTGTCCCTGCAGGACGTGAGAAAGGAGATCCGGTTCTGCCAGAAAGTTAAGCTGCCTGTGATTGGGGTGGTGGAGAACATGAGCTCTTTTGTTTGTCCCAAATGCAAGGCAAGTGTTGATGATCTCTGCGGATTTAAAGCGTCCACAACAGCCCTACCCAAGCGACCACACTCTTACACACTTGATTTTACAACAGCTTCTAATTAGTCTTGGCCAGTCTTTTTTTACGCATCCAGACCTCTCATATCTGTTGAGTATGTAGTTGTATTCATTTACTACTGTGATAAGAAACCGTACCAGAGGCTCCAGAGTACTGCTCCTTGGTTAATTACATATATTTGTACATAAACACCCTATGTCCAAATGTTTGTGGACACAGCTTGTCTCGCCTCTGTAGAGACGTATTGCTAATAGAGTGATGGTACTCCATACAGCACTTTTTGAGTGCAGTGGGGATGAGATGGGCTGATGATCATCCCAACATCCTGACCTCACGAACGCTCTTGTTTCTGAATGCAATTCAATTCTCACAGCAGTGCTTCTCCAAAATCTAGTCGAAAGCCTTCTTCCCTGGACAGTTGAGACAGTTACTTCAACAAAAGCAGGATCAGCTCTTTTTAATTGTCAATGAGTAGGTGTCCCAATACTCCCTACCCCCCGTACATAGGCCCACAGTTCAGTTTCTGACCCTCATATATGCAGAACTCTCATAATTAACATTTTAATGAACAGTTTCATAGACCCCAACATAGAACCCTGTGGGACGCCACAAAATGTGCTAAACCAAACAGAGTTACCTAATTAATAACAGCAAAATAAACCTACCGTTCAAAGTGTTAATGCAAATATTTTAATTGATTAGTTGTTTAGTGATATTATGAATTATTCACAGGCAAATGTAAAGGCTTTTAAGTAGTATTTAGTAGTATTTACTGTTCAGGGAACAGTTTCATTTCCTGAAAGAAGAACCTGTAATTCTTCACCTGAATGAAGATGATCTACATTTGTTTTTATTAATATAAACTGCCCTTTCCTGTCTGACAGAATACCTCCCAGATCTTTCCACCAACCACGGGAGGGGCCCAGAGGATGTGCGAGGAGCTCGGGTTGACACTGCTGGGCAAAGTGCCACTGGACCCACGGATAGGTAATCTGAGTTGACCAAATTAATGAATTCAGTAGAATGATCCTCATATGTAGACAATATTATTCATTATACTTAATCAATTACACTCTTAAACATTTTAACTTTTTAAAAAAAAGGTTTTTTTCCTTCCTCTATAAAGTTCTCTGTTGTCTGTAAATGTTTTTTTCTGTCTTTTACAAGCTTGATCTAAAGTTGGCCCAAATATGTTGCACTTGGGCACTGTCAATAATCCAGTTCTAACATACTACTAAAATCCCAAAGGGGGCTAGCAGAAATCATTGTTATTGTAGAGGTGGTTTTTTTATTGTGCTTGAGCTTGGACATTCATGGCCCGGACTGAAAACCCAGGTCTGACTCTGCAGTAAAGACGCATGACTAAATCACCTTGGTTATCAAAGACCAGCTTAGATTATCTGAAACCTGCTGAATTTATCTGAAGGCAAGGTACTTTCCATTGCCAGAGTGGATGAGCTCTGGGATTTAGCTGTAGATGCTTGGTACTGCAGTAATCCACTGTTTGTAATGTAAGGGAGAATAAAATATTAGATATTGTCTTCGTTACACAGAATTTTGTCCCCTCAATTTTGCAGTTTTTGACTTTTTGATATAATGAGAATCTGGCAGTTCTTTTTTACATTGTGTGGAAATGCCAAGATGACAAGTACTACTACTAAAATCCCAAAAGGGGGCTAGCAGAAATCACTGTTATTGTAGAGGTGGGTTTGTGTTTTTAAAAAACCCATGTCTACCACTGAAGTATAGACACGAAAGACTAAACACTGAGCTTTTCATGCATTATATTCTGGTAAAAGCACTAAGGTTGTCTCTGTTATCATTATTATTAGAGGCTGTCACACTGTTAATGGTGCTTTGTGCTGCATTTCTGACCAGTGGCATTTGTGGTATGTTTCCTAGCCTGTTTTTTGTGTGGGGACACTTCCTTGTTTGTTGCTCTTGAGCCAGGTGACCAAAGCTTAAGAAGGAAAAAAAATAAATTGCATGTAAGAAAAGCATTATAAAAGCTACCATGATAAGGGTTGTCTGCTTACTTGGAATGTGGGAGGAATGAATCGTGTTGCCAGCAGTTTTGACTTCTCTATTTTTTTATGCCAGGTTCCGCATTCTGTAATGAATATATGTGTGTGTGTGTGTGTGTGTGTGTGTGTGTGTGTGTGTTTGTTTTGTTTTGTTTTGTTTTGTTTTTTTAAAGGAAGAAGCTGCGATGAGGGAAAGTCGTTCCTGAATGAAGTCCCAGACTCTCCTGCGGCTGCGGCCTATCGGACCATAGTGCAGAGTAAGACCATTCCCTAGCATATGCATGCACTTCCTCACCTCCTCACTTCTCTGTTAGGTCAGTCATTGCACATAGGTTGTACCAGGTCACGCTACCTAGGGTTAAAAAACAGTGGCTGTTGCATCAGAGCATGCGGTATGATGTAAAAGAAAATCCTCGAGCCAGATAAACACAAAATAAACGTTTAAGGTTGAATGAGCTCTAGAGTAGAAACACAGAGTTCGGGACATGGAACTGACAAACTCTGAACCTCAAATGGAAGGAAAACAGGCCAATTCCAAACACCCCAAAACTGTTACATCACAGTCTTATGTTTACATCCTCAAAACTTCCATAAACCAGCAAAAGACGACGGCGACTTCAGGAGAATATGGTGGTGTTGGTACTGGAGAGCGGCTCATCAGCTCCAGCACTGAGCTGTGGAGCAGTGGGACTGTGTAATATCTCTGATGAAGTACTGATGAAGTACTGATGAAGTTGGGGATGAGGTGGGGTGGTGATCATCCAATACCCTGACCTCACTGACAATGTTCAGCACAGCAATGCTCCAGAATCTAGTAGAAAGCCACCTTCTCCTTAATTTCAAGAGAAACAGTGAATGAATGAGGAGGCGTCCCAAGACTTTAGTCCATATAGTGTGTAATATCTTGGGGACAGTTTGCCATATTATATTTCATTTGCTTTGATAAGTGTCCTCAACCTGAGCTAGAGTTGAAGATGCACAGATCTGGTGATGGTGTTGTCTGTTGCTGCTTGTGGGCTTCCGTTTCAGCTTCACTGCTATTGTGGCCCACCACAGAGCAGGTTAGCACCGTCTTTTAAAGCTTGACATGAGCACAGCTAGGACTTGCAAAGCATTTTCTCTTCACTGGCTTCCTGTAGCTGCTGCCCAGCTTCAGAACCATGATGCTGGCCTACAAAGCCAAGAACGGACCAGCCAGCCCCTCCGTGCTTGATGGCAATGGTTAAAGGCCGATCCGCACCTAGAGCCCTTCGAGCTTCAAGTATGGCTCGGCTCGACCCACCATCCCTCAAAACCTGCGGAAGACAAGCGTCCAGGCTTTTTTCTGTCCTGGCACCAAAGTGGTGGAACGAGCTTCCCCTGGGTGTCTTTGAATTATTAGTCTATTCTAACTAGCTGAGGTTTTTCTTGGGTAAATAGCAAAGCACTTTGTAAGTCGCTCTGGATAAGAGCGTCTGCTAAATGCCATAAATGTAAATGTAAATTCTGAGGAAGTGGACGATGGAGAGAAGAGATGGTAAAAGCTTTCACCAACAAGCATTAGCTTATCCTAGTTTGCTTCCCCAGGCATTCACTTTGTTGCATGCCAGGTTTGAGCTCCCCTTGCGCAGATACTCACACAGGAAAATCTGTGATCATGAAGCCTGGTTTCTGTAGCATCCCGTGTTCCCATAACTAGCAGAGTCTGGGTGGCTTTATACCATTCTAGCCCACTCCTGGCATTAGGCAGCATGGTGCCAATAGATCCATGTTGATCTGCTCCAGGGAATCCTATTCTATTGGCAGTACTTCTCTACAGCGACTAGACAAGCTGTTTGTGTGTGTGTGACTTTGCACATCTGTGTCAGCAATGGGTTCAGCTTAAAATAGCTAAATGCCTTCATTAGAAGGGGTGTCCACAAACATTTGGACATATATATTCCTGAGCAGTACTAGGAAACCTCTCATCCTCTTATCCATTACAATCCAATTACAATAGTAAATAAATACAACCACACATTTAAGCAAAAAGCAAAATGCAAATGTTTAATTATATAGTTCATATAATTAATGCCTCATTTGCATATTTGGGCAGAAGATTTGTCCTAATGTAAGTAATCAGCTTAAGACGTTTCATGGTGATCCTCATTAGTTCAATAAATCTGACTCCATCCACCTGTAATGTCTTGTCTTAAGCAATAAAACAGTAATTGTATGTTGTATGAATGTGGAGCAGAACTGGTAATTAGTAATACTGGAGATAACCAGTAAGGTCCGTGTCAGCAGTCCACCTTAAATGATAAGTTATTAAATCATCAACATCTTTATATTGAAAGTGAAACAAAAATGATTTTTGATGTTGTTGATCATTAAAAGGGCTGATCTATGCTTGTTGGCTGAAGGTGGAGAATACAATAGGAGGATGTGGGTTCAGGCATTACACTGCTAAGCACTTGGGAGTTGTCAAACATTGAGTTGTCAAAGATCCAGACAAGCACATTTGTCATTTAGAAACTGAATCATACTTCCTGGACAATAAATTAGTCTTAGTAAATACAGGCTCTCTTAGATGTTGCTGCTCAAGGATTATGGGGCTATAATTGCCTGAGGGGTGTGTGAAAGGGCTCAGAGGGCTTTGAGAATAGTTGACACAGTGCAGTGGTCACTGTAAGCAGGTCACTGTAAGCAGATGTTAATGATTGGCGAAGGGGAGTGATTGCATTTGGGCGTGCCAAAGACCATAATGTGAAGGGACTAGCTGAATCTGCAGGTGAATGGAAGCGTATGGCGTAGGGGTATGTCAAGTGTATGACCAGCTTAGCTCTTAACCAGATTAGCATCTGTTCTCATTTGAGTTTAATGGACTTGTTGGTCTACCAGCATGACCAAACTTGCTGGCCGGCCTGTTCATACTGGTGGACCAGTTTGGGCAAGTTGGTTATGCTAATAGAAAGTCCAACTCTTGTTCTGGTCAAGTGCTAATCTGGTTAATCAGCTTTCTAAGCAGCAAAAGGCAGCTCAGATCATCTGAAACCAGCTAGTTTTTCAGCAGAGGTGTTGGAGAAGGCAAGGTACTTTCCATTGCCGTAGTGGATGAGCTCTGGGATTTGGCTGTAGATGCTTGGTACTGCAGTAATCCACTGTTTGTAATGTAAGGGAGAATAAAATATTAGATATTGTGTTCGTTACACAGAAGTTTATGTCTTTATTGTTGCAGTTTTTCACTTTTTGACATAATGTGAATCTGGCAGTTCTTCTTTACGTTGTGTGGAAATGTCAGGATGACTGGACCAATAGAAAAGCCCCAAAAGTTTTTTCCTTCTCCTGTAAAGTCGCTGTTTTAAGATACGAGGGATTTGCGTCAACAACAACATACATATATCATTATATGGAATTCAGGTAAAGTGGCAGAAACGAGTTCGGCTCTGCTTTGCTCTTTGAATGTCAGATGCCGGTTAAAACAGCCCCTGGTGCCGGCCATTCAACATTTTTTCCCCTTTACCTGGCACCGTGGTTTTGGGTGTGGTTATACCTTGAACACCTGGCAACTCTGCCAAAAGGTATTTCACTCGCTTTGTTTGTTTAACCTGTTCTTTATCAGGACATAGTTGCTAGTTCTCTTTCGGCCAGGCCTACCCTTATCAGATGAACCTTTTGCTGTTTCTTTCTGGTGTCTGGTGTCTAGATAAACTCTAGAGCTACTGACAGCTTATTAATAGAATAATTGGCAAAGATGCAGAATTCACACCGGATGTATGTATGTTGAATGCACTGGAATTCGGCAAAAGAAAGAAACTTTCCAGTTGGTCCCTGTGGACTGAGCCTCGCAAGCCCTCATGGGAGGGTGCAGGCAGTCGACAAAGCCTCTCCAAGGCCGAATGAGGAGATGGTTCCATGCACCAGATGATGAGAACTAGTAAAGTGACTTTGTGTGACTTGTGACCGACATAAAAGTCATGAAATGAGGGTCTTACCTAACTGTCCGTGAAAAACTGTGTAAAATGAGAAGCTGGCTAGCCACACTCTCCATGGACCTGTCTGAATAAAGATCTGCACCAGCTTTTCACATTACACTGGTGGTTTTAATGTAATGGCTGATGGGTGCCGATTTAATAAAGGGCCTATAATTAGTCTGGTCTGCAACATGAGGAAATCACCGCAGCCGCCATGTGATTCATGAGGTACTTACCACAGTACTAGCAATGTGGACAATCATGTGACAAGCAGTACGTTAGTCCTACACCCCTCGTAGGCCGAGAAATTGACTTTTGACACCTGGAAACGACGTTTTTAAACTAAAAGTCCCAACAATGACTCCTTTCAAACAAAGAACAGCCCGCCAAAAGTCACTGGTGTATGAGTGTGTGGGTGTATTGTGGCTTCTAATAATCCTGAATGTGTGCAGTATTCTGAGCAGGGCTGTATGAGAGTTGGTGAAATGACTGTGTGGCTCTGAAAAGCTGCGGAGGTCTCTAAAGAGGGGGAAAAACATGGCACTGTAGGTACTTACCTACAGTTTGAGCGTGCTAGCCACGTGGCAGTTTAAAAAAAGAGAGAAATCACCATGGTCAGCAATGGCTATTACGTTATAGTTTATTTTTCGGTGGGCATTTATGATGCTGAACTAGTAGCTGCAAGTTGAACCAGCCTCTAGTGCAGTCTGTCTGTCTCTGTCAGTCAGTATTTATTTCTATATTGGCTATTAGCTAACATTTAGCAGACACTCTTATCCAGAGTGACAATATGAAGACCATTATACTCTACACTTCACCCAAGTACTTGGGGGGGGGGGGGGGGGGGGGTCTTCAGTTTGGGTTTGAAGACAGCGAGCGTTGGACTCTGCCGTTCAGACACCCAGGGGAACTTCGTTCCACCACTTTGGTGCAGGACAGAAATAAGCCTGGACGCTCGTCTTCCTTGGTGTGTGTCATTATCTGAGAAAACAGTAGGAGTTCAGACACTGAACATCACATGACATATTTCTCATATCGTTCAGATCTCACAGTGCAACCTGACTGACTATTCGCATCAACAGCCTTCTTGAGATGACGGTGTCTGTCTGAATGAGGACCTTTTTTCCAGGAACTGTTGTTGATCGTTTCTGCCAGATTCAGGTTTATCAGTTGCCGAGGCCAGATTCAGTAGTGTTGACCTTGAAAACCTGGATAGGGGTATGTAAATGTCCACCAAAACCTTCTAATCCTTCTTCCTGGTCAGAGTCGCGGTGGTTCCGGAGCCTACCCAGAATAATTTAGCCCAAGGCAGGAATAGCCTCTGGACAGGGCGACGGTTCACCGCAGTGTACCAAACAACTGGGGCTATTTAGCAAACCCTTAAGAAGAAAAAACACCAAACTCGTCACATTCACTTACATGAAACGAGGATCGAACCCACAACCCCAGGCCCCTGGAGCTGTGTGTCCCCACTGATATTGTGTAGGTCCCCCTCGTTCCCTCAACAACAACAACAACTGACCCATTGTGGTGTGGACTCCACAAGACCTACTTTGGTACCAAAATGCAAGCAGCAGATCCTGCAGGTTGTGAGGTGATGTCTCCAGTAAGCCTCAGGCGCTCATGTCCCTGTTGCCGGTTCACCGGCTGTCCTTCCTTCCTTTGCGTTTGGTAGGAATTGACCACTGCTCACCAGCAACACCCTGCAAGACCTGCCTTATCTCGTTACAGTGGCACCTGTCAAGGTTTCTACATAACTACAGTTCTTGAGGTTGATGGGTGGGAAGTGTCTGGACTGCAACATGAGAAGAAAAAAAAATACCCCAGCCGCCACGTCATTCATAGGGTGCTTACCTAGTAGTAGCTAGTAGGGCTAGTGGGTTAGCCATGTGGGTTAGTCTTACACCCCATCTTCCGCTAAAACGTTCTTCATTATAAACAACAGTGAGTTTTTTCTATTTATGTCTATGTTGGAAGCTGGAAAAATGGGCAGGTGGACAGATCTGAGAGAGACGTTGACAAGGGCCGAACTGTGGTGGTAAGATGACCGGGTCAGAGCATCTCTCAAACCTGGAAAGGTTGCGTGGGGTGTCCCCGGTATGCCGTGGTTAGAAGCTAACCAAAAGGGCTCTGATCATGGACAACCAGTGAACCTGCGGCAGGGTCATGGATACTACCTGGTCTAATCCCAGAAAGTTAACGCTGCCTTTGTCTTGTTGAGTCCATGTCTTGATTGGTCAGAGCGGTTTTGGCAGGACAAGGGGTACAAAGATTCATACGCTTTCCATTGATCCATGTAGAAAGTGACTCACCAACCCCAGCACGGCTTTGTTTGAAGGACACGTTTACGTCCTGCGTTGTCCTGGATCTCCTGGATCTCTTCAGGTACAAAAGGTGAACCTCGTCTGTGGTCACTGGTGTACATACTTATTAAAAGGGGCTTTTTTAGGGGTTCCTAAAGTAAAGGCAGTGAGTCTCTAATTTGACATTTGACATGATGACATACTTTCTTTAGTAAAATAATGACTTATTGTCTTCCTTTTTTTTTTTTTTTTTCTTCTTTTTTTTTTTTGACCCAGTATCTCAAAGTACTACTTCAACCTTTAAATAGTTGAAGATATGGTTGAATAGTGGGTCTCTCTGATGCATTAACTTTTGCATACGGTTCTTCAAATAACTCCGCATCCACATAACAACCGGTCCCAAGCATCCAGTGTGGGCAGTAGAGCCGTTCTGAAATTTCCCGTAGTCATGAGATTACAGGTCAGGTGTGGAATAAATGCAAAGTCTCAGACCCAACTACAAAGCCACAGTTTCTCTAACATGAGTTGTATTGCTTCTTGTTTTTTTTTTCTTTTCTTTCCGCCTTAGATACTGGTTCAGCGTTTTAGATGCCATCTCCCTATAAGGTATTTAATCGTGAGGTTAGAAGAGGAAGAGGGAACAACATGGAGGAACAAACAATATGTTACCTATTAAGCATTTGAGATGTTTCTACTTTTATAAACACTTGCTCTTTTAAACAGTGCTGCGTTTCCTGTAGATCTGTAATCTGCAGCACCTCTTCCTCCTGCTCTGGACAGTCTTAGCTACTTTAACATGGGATGTTGAAGAAAACGAATCAGTGGAACGAATGGGATGGCTTGAAGTGTTGCATGTGGAATAATGATGTTCATCCAACATTTTTAGTCAGTAAGAAAAGTATGAAAGCTCATTCCCACCACTTTTTAAAATTTTTGTTTACTGTGTCAAAATAGACATTTTTAGATTTCTAAAAAAAAAAAACTTTTTTAACTTATCTTAATACTAATGTATGATGAAATTATGACTTTTTGTGTAGTATCTTAAAATAATGACTTTTTATTTTTTTCATCTTTAATTGAGTGTCTGAAAATATAAATATTTTCTTTAATTTATTTTCTGTAGTAAAATAATGATTTTTTTTTCTTCTTTAATTGAGTCTCTTAAAATAAGGATTTTCTTTCATTTACTTACTTTCTTTAGTAAAATAATGACTTATTTTTTATCTTTAATTGAGTCTCTTAAAATAAGGGTTTTCTCTAATTTACTTTCTTTAGTAAAATAGGACTTATTGTCTTGAAATTTTAGAAAATATTTTCTCAACTTTTTGAGGCAGTATCTCAAAATAATGATTCTCAAATGTTCAGCTTGGTATGTCAAATTTTGAATTAGTATCTCAAAATCATCACTGGCCGGTGGGAAATCATGATGGTCTTTTTCAAGGACAGTGGTTTAGAAAACCTTCAGAGTGACTGTGACTGTGACTGTGAGTCAATCTAAAGTGGTATCTCGCACTCTACCTTACAAATGATCTGAAATGTTCAGAACAGGACTAGTATATTAGAATGATTTTGTATATGTAATTTTAATTCTTTTCATAAATGAAATATACAATCTATAATTTATAAATTATTTGTATGCTTAATATTTTTATTAATAATTTTTCAAAATAAAGCTTCTCAAAATCCGGACTTTTTTTTTTCTCTCTCTAATTCTTGACCCAGTATCTCAAAATACTGATTCTTAAATGTTCAGCTCGGTAAAAAATATTAAGTATTATTTCAAATGTTTGAATTAGTATTTAAAAATAATGACTTGGTTTCTCAAATTTGTGACCGAATCCTAGGTTTGTGACTGCATTAAAAAAAAATTCTCATGTTTGTGATTTAGTATCTCACTATAATGATATGGATTGTAGATGTTTTGACTTAGTATTTTTTAAAATTAAGCTTCTCAAAATCCAGACTTGTTTTTTTTTCTCTAATTCATGACTTAGTATCTCACAATAACATCTCACTGAAACACCACGCTCAGTTCTGATGCACAGACAGTGCAGGGCAGTGGAGAAGGAAGAACGAGCAGAAGTGAGGTTTTATATAGCATGGGAAAGGCTGAACTCCATCAACCGAAACATTTTTTTTTAAAGAAAAAACAGAAGTGATGTGTTTAGGAAGTGTGTAGGCATTCATTAGAATTGAACATCTTCCTAAAATGTAAAAATCTAGAAATAAAGGTTTTACACTCCTACACATTTCAAAATAAAGGTACTAGATATGGGTTCTTAAGACCAAATTCAAAGAAGAGGGGTTATGTCCATGTGCTGAGCTTCTCACACCTTTTTGACTGCTGTTTACACATCTTCTCTAGTGGGTGGATCTTTCCTCTACACACATTATAAACAGCGGGGTCTAAATCTGGTGATTGTGTGGTCCATGACATCACCAGAACTTCGTCACTTCTCAGACCACTCCATGATGCTTGATAAGCAATGTGGCATTTCCCCCTCTGCATCCAGACTGTGGTTAACTGTCCTTAGTGTGAAGACGTAGTCGAATCTCCGGTCCTGTTCCAGTCCTAGTCGAGTCCTAGTGGAGTCTCTGGTGGTTTAAGCGTGAGTCCTAGTGGAGTCTCTGGTGGTTTAAGCTTGAGTCCTAGTGGAGTCTCTGGTGGTTTAAGCGTGAGTCCTAGTGGAGTCTCTGGTGGTTTAAGCGTGAGTCCTAGTGGAGTCTCTGGTCTTTTAAGTGTGAGTCCTAGTGGAGTCCCTGGTCATTTAAGTATGAGTCCTAGTGGAGTCCTAGTGGAGTCTCTGGTGGTTTAAGCATGAGTCCTAGTGGAGTCTCTGGTCATTTAAGCATGAGTCCTAGTGGAGTCTCTATTTATTTAAGCGTGAGTCCTAGTGGAGTCTCTGGTCATTTAAGCGTTAGTCCTAGTGGAGTCTCTGGTGGTTTAAGCGTGAGTCCTAGTGGAGTCTCTATTTATTTAAGCGTGAGTCCTAGTGGAGTCTCTGGTCATTTAAGCTTAAGTCCTATTGGAGTCTCTGGTCATTTAAGCGTGAGTCCTAGTGAAGTCTCTATTTATTTAAGCGTGAGTCCTAGTGGAGTCTCTGGTCATTTAAGCTTAAGTCCTATTGGAGTCTCTGGTCATTTAAGCGTGAGTCCTAGTCGAGTCTCTGGTCCTTTAAGCGTGAGTCCTAGTGGAGTCTCTATTTATTTAAGCGTGAGTCCTAGTGGAGTCTCTGGTCATTTAAGCTTAGGTCCTATTGGAGTCTCTGGTCATTTAAGCGTGAGTCCTAGTGGAATCTCTGGTGGTTTAAGTGTGAGTCCTAGTGGAGTCTCTGGTCCTTTAAGCATGAGTCCTAGTGGAGTCTCTGGTCCTTTAAGCATGAGTCCTAGTGAAGTCTCTGGTCATTTAAGCTTAAGTCCTATTGGAGTCTCTGGTCATTTAAGCGCGAGTCCTAGTGGAGTCTCTGGTCATTAAGGCGTGAGTTCTATTGGAGTCTCTGGTCATTTAAGCGTGAGTCCTATTGGAGTCTCTGGTCATTTAAGCGTGAGTCCTAGTGGAGTCCCTGGTCATTTAAGCGTGAGTCCTAGTGGAGTCTCTGGTCATTTAAGCGTGAGTCCTAGTGGAGTCCCTGGTCATTTAAGCGTGAGTTCTAGTGGAGTCTCTGGTCTTTAAACGTAAGTCCTTGTTGAGTCAAGTCATGAGAAATTTAAGTATGGGGCCTAATCATTTAAGATTGAGTCCTAGTGGAGTTGTGAGTCAGTTAATCGTTGAGTCACGAGTAACTTAAGTGTATGTCCTCGTCGTGTCTCTGTTCACTAGAGCGTGAGTCCTAACCCCCTTGTTAAGAACAAGCATAGACAAAAAACCCAGTCAGTATGGATGTTAATATACTGTATATAATGCCAGCCCAACCAAGCAGCACTGTCTGATTGTAATTCTTGGGTTTTTATGTCTTTGTCTGTTCACAGGTATAAAAGATTACTGCTCTTCCAACTTGACCCCAGCTGCGAATTCGGCCTAGATATCTGGGCCGTTCAGATGGAGCTGTATGATGGACTGTTGGAGGACATTAGAGGAGAAAGTCTCGTCCCTGAGCAACAATGGAAATTATTATTATTAACGCAAATACAATTGCAGTAACCAGGTCACTTCAGTCCTTCGGTCATTTGAAAGCCCTATCCTTCATGATGACTGGACCAGTAGAAATTGTCCAGAACTATGCTAATAGCCACTTCGTCCCTGTGAGGCACTAGACCGTCCACTGATCCAGCTGTGGGTTTTCCCGTTCCTCTGCTTCTGCTTAGCAGTTTCGACACATCTCCAGCCTTCCCACTGAAAACTGCTAGACTGGTAGTCTGGAGGGTGGTCAGAAAAGGTGGTCTATGTGCCGCATGCTTTACCATTCCATTCTGCTTTCTGTTATTTTGAGCAGATACCTGGATCCACCAGCTATGAATAAAGTTCTCTAGAGGCTCAGTCAGGAAACCAGCTGGACAAGCCAGCTAGCTTGTCCAGAATCAGCAGTGAAGTTACATACAGAGAGCAGGTAAAGTACATGCAGAGGGTACAGAGAGTAGAGTTCAGTGTCTACAGTGCTGTCAAGGTCAGTAGAGATTGTGTTCAAAGCTGAATTGAGAGGTGCTGATTGGACCTGTAATGGAAAAAAGTGAACCAAATTATTATTTTATGATTTTTTTTTTTTGTGAACCAGGATGATTCTATAATCAACCGTGTTATTGGACACCTATATAGTCTTTGCAGTGGTGATAATGCACACCTGTTTAATTGTGTTTTATACATAATTTGTATGCAATTACTAATAAACTATTTAAATCACTGTACCTTTTCCCTCTGTTCTTCTTTTAAGCCTGTATGATTTTTATTTCTGCACAGATTCAGAGGCAGGGATGTGAACAAAGACATTTCCAGTGGTTTGGTGTGAATAATTGCATTGTAGAGCAAATTGCAGCCTCAGATTTCTTTACAGTGGTGGTGAATGGAACTATGGAGTCATGACCGTCGCAGCACAGATATAGCCACTTAATTTTCTATCCAAACCACCAGTGAACCTACCACCACCATGTCTTCTGAGTTTTTATTATTATTTTTTATTTATTCATTTTTATCTGTAATTTTATTTATTTATTTATTTACAGTAGATTAACCCTCTAGGGTCTACAAATGCGCTGGGGTATAAATTTGACGTTTCCTGATGTTTCTATTCTGTGATGTTTCCACTCACCAGACTGACCGCCAGGCTCCCCTGCCACCCGCCTTAGACTATCTGCCACTATTTTTTTTACCACCATTAATCATCATTACTCTGATTACTCTTACCATCACGGCTATGAATATATTAGTTAGTAGAACAGTCTTATGTGGTGGTTCTGTGACTTTTATCTAATATTAGATATATCTAATTATCTAACTATCTAATTTATAAACAGTTCTGACCAGAGATCGACTGGGGTACTCCCAAGGATTTTTCCTCCAGGCCTGAGGGAGTTTTCCCCTGCCACTGTGGTCTTTGGCTGCTCACTGGGAGTCTTAGGTCTGTATGTTTCGTTGATCTTTTGTCCTCTTACTGATAACTGATTCAGTAAATAGTGCTGTATTGTGTTGTAATACAGTGCAATAACTCGGGTGCGATAATTTTTTATTATATTTATCACAGTTATTACCAATATGCCACTTTACTATATTCATATATAGTATATATATAAGTTTTTTATAAATAATTTTTTTTTAAGTATTTCTAAATCTAATTCTAAAGCTGTTATACAAGTAAATTAGATTTTGTTTGATATTAATATCTTTGCGATTATCATACAGCGCAGAATGACAGTAGAACCTACTGCCAGATCGTACGTGACTCACATCCGGAGTCATGAGGCTATGAGGACAGGTTGAGGTACTCGTCTCCTGCCTCTCACCATATCTAACTGGTGGATTCGTGAGTCTGTCATCTGCCTCTCATCTGTAATTGCTGGATTCCTGCATACGTCTGTGGTTTTTGTGTGAATTTGACGTAAGGACGCTCGGAAACTGGTCTAGTCTTGCTGTTTATATCCTATTTTATTTAGACATTTCACTGCTTTAGTGAAGCTGAGACTCTGGTAAACCCATTTCAAGCACTGAAACCATTTGTCCACTTGAGGAAAGGGATGTTTTTATAGGAAATATGAAGAATTTCTCAAGTCTGACTTAAATTTGTCAGGTTTTTCAGGTTTGGGGTCGGAGTATCTGTGCACAGAATGCTCTAGGTCACGTGGGGTCTTATTATAGTGAGATTGTTTTGGTATTAAACATGCGGGTATTATCTAATATTTTTATATCATATATAAAATTTTTATGAAGTTATGCAAAAATCGAGACAAAACCGTAACCAAAAAACATTTTAGGCCTAAATCTCATCTCAAAACTATAATAACCCAAAGAATGTTGTCTGATATGCAGGAATCAGATGGCCATTTCACATAATACTTTTAAGCTGGAGCTTTTTTTCCGACGTCTGGATTCATTCACCACCATTGGGGTTATAAAACCATGAATATAAAAACAGAGCATTTCACACAAACCCTCTGGGCTCACTTATGTAGGACTCTTGTTGAGCTCATTTAAATGTAGAAATACAAGCTTTACTTAATAAAAATATTTTAAAAAATACTCAGTTCTTTTTATCCAGCACTGTTAAGGTTGCAGTAAGAGCTTAGCCCATTTTCCTGAGAATCGGATGTGCTGCTTGCTTCTCCTTTTACTCTACAGAGTGGTAGCTTTGACGTCAGATTTCCCCCGAAGAATGAAGGACTGGAGCATGACAGACACCACGGACGTAAGGAGAATGAGGCCTAGTTCTGGACTGCTTAGCATTTTGAAGGGAGATTATCTGTGTGGCCTTTTCGTGCAGTGGAATGGATCCAGAGGCATTGCTTTTCCGATAAGCAGTCTCCGATAAGCAGTCGTATTCTAAAACTTGAGGCTTCCCTCATACCCCTATCAGTTCACCTAAGCAGCAGTTCAGAAAGATCTGTATCTGGGGGCAGTTTTGCTGTTTGATTTACCATAAAGGGTGACGTAATTATGAAGTAAATGGTAAAAATAAATGTTTAAGGGGACTTGACTCTTGCCTGGACCTGAAAGAGCACATGACTCACCATCATGTTTTATAGCTCCATCCTTTAAATGGTTCTTCACACATATACACTACATGCTCAAAAGTTTGCAGACACCCCTTGCTGACACACACAGCTTAGACGTACAGTCTAGTCCCTGTAGAGAAGTACAGCCAGTAGAATAGGACTCTCTAGAACAGGTAAACATAAACACCCATTGGCACCATGCCAGCCTGATTTTGTGGGTTGGATGTGGGACCCATCAGGGTCTGATCAGATGCCACTGTTGGGCCCTTGAGGAAAGCCCTTAACCCTCTATGGTCCAGAGGCACATGATTGACATGGTAGCTGGGCCATTGAGCAAGGGCCTTAACCCTTTTTGTTCTAGGGGTGCCATAGCATGGTTGACCCAGTGGCTCCATGGTTAGAGCTCTGCGTCATCAGTCATTAGGTTGTGGGTTTGATGTGGGACCCACGTCCCATAAGTTGCCACTGTTGGGCCCTTGAGGAAAGGCCTTAATCCTTGTATAATTGACCTGGTGGCTGTGGTGTTGATCACAGGGTTGTGGGTTTGGTACCTGTGTCTGCTAAAATGCCACTGTTGGGCCCCTGTCTGACCCATTGGCACCATGCCAAGCATTAAGCTGTAGAAGAGCTGTTCACTTTTGTGAAGCGTTTCCCCAAGTTGGAGGTAAGGTTGGGGTGGTGATCATCCAACATCCTTACCTCACTAATTCACTAATCCTCCAAAATCTAGTAGAAAGCCTTCTTCCCTGGACTGGAATTAAAGAACAGGTGTCCCAATACTTTTGTCCATTTACTGTATCTCTTTTACACAAATGGTTCCTCTGTGGCAGCGCTAAAAGGGTGTTGATCATTGTGTTTTTAGCTCAAATACAGGTAGTTCCTCATGTTCCACCTTCAGTGTTGCTGTGCTGTGATGTAGGACCTGGTCATTGTTTTTGATTGCCTCTTGGATACAGTTACATTAACAGGGGCTGTCTGATCAGCTCGTGCTGGACTCAAACCGCCCACTTCTCTTCTGCTTGAATTCCTTGTAGAAAAAGTGAAGTGAGATGGAATCAAGCCCGTCAGATTCATCTACACAGCATCAGCTCGATTTGGGAAAAGCACATGTGAAACCGTCTGCGTTCCTACCAAGACGAGGCGAAATGCGGCATATCTATAACACAGCCTAGTGGCTCAGGCTGCGAGGTGTGAAGTGCTTTACTGAGGGGTTTCTCCATGGACCTGTGAGGATATTTGTGGCCTGCAGTCATGATAGCTTTCCAGGAGGTCCTATCTGAGGTGAGAAAGGTTCTCCAGGAGGCCCACCCTGACCTCCTGCCCGTATTCCTCGCTCAGCTTCTGGAAGCCGAGGTGTTTTCGGCGGAGTATTACCAGTCCCTGTTCCAGTGCACAGACTCTGATCTGAATAATCTGACGGATGTGGAAGACTTGGCCAGAAGACTCGCTTTGCCTGTTTGGCAGACTTGGGACGTCAGCAAGGAAATCCTCTACTCTGCGCTTGGGAGTGTGGAAGATCCCCAGGAAGACATTATCGGTATGTTAGGCTTTCCTGTGTCCTTTGTTTGGGAATGTGGGGATGTGGCCTGTACTTGGGAAAATTGCTGGCTTTTTTTGGATGATCACCAGCCCACCTCATCCCCAACTCATCCCAAAAGTATTGGATTGAGCACTGCCATCATTCCAGAGAAGCCACATTTCCACTGCTTCACAGCTCAATGCTGGGTGACTTTATAGCCCCCTAGCCCAGGCCTGGCGTTGTAAGGCATAGTGCCAACAGGTTCATATTTATCTGCTCTAGAGAGTCCTATTCTGCTGGTAGTTCTTCTCTACGGGGACTAGACAAGCTGTATGCATTCATTACACGGCTGTATGTGGAACAGTTGAACATATAAGTGTGGGATCTGATCTGAGCAAACTCTTGTGGGCTAGATGATGGACCCATCAGGGTCCGATCAGATGCCACTGTTGGACCCTTGAGGAAAGGCCTTAACCCTCTATGGTCCAGGGGCGCATGATTGACATGGTGGCTAGGCCATTGAGCAAGGGCCTTAACCCTTTTTGTTCTAGGGGTGCCATAGCATGGTTGACCCAGTGGCTCAATGATCTTGATCCAATCAGGAATTTCCAAAATGACATCACATCTTGTATCCAGGATGAGCTATTTGTTTATTAGATGGAATTATAACAGTTTATTACCTACAGCTATATCCAAATTGGCCCATTTTCTTGTTCACATTCCTGCCGTATTTCCCTGTGTTGCTCCACACTAGAAAGCTTCATGTTTATTTGCCATTCACAAGTGTGGAATGTGACCGAAAGGCTGTTTATGTTTCAGTGCCAAAACCATGGACCCACTTTTCCAGCCATTCCTACATAATCAGGCACTGTTTCTGCTCTATCTCTTACATGCTCACAACAGGAAGTCTACACTCTCCTGAGATAGATGCTGCGGGGGCCCTGCCCTTAAAAATGATATTATGGGAAGTTGGGTAGTTTTTCTCGTTTAGAGGTTGTAGTGGGAACGTTCTGAGGCAAATTGGCAAAGAACCTTTACATTACATAAGGTCTTCACTCATGTATCGGCTGAGGGCATCTTTTATAGTCTTTAAGGTCCCTTAAACCAGAACAATGGGTGGGTACAGCGGTTAAACCAGTACAATAGGGAAGGGGGGGGGGCAGCTATTAGGGCAACTGGCATCTCCTTTTTTCGGGTTTTGGGAGATGCCGTTCCATCACCTTTATCTATCAAAGCTGTTGAAAAAATGTCCGAACCAAGAACCATGGGGTGTCCTGCATATTACCGAATATTCCTCTGTAGGTTATCTCACAGCCTGAGCTTGATGTCAAGCCAGCTTTTAGGGATGAGGCTGTAAATCAGTGCTTTGTTTATGAGTTCTAGTTAATAACCACCTAACAGAAACTAACAGAGGTGGCTTGCTTTGAGGTCGACTCAAGATAACGTTTGGCACAGAAAAGCGAGCCAGTGTGCCAAGGATAGGCAAACAAACCAAAAAAAAAACACCCCCCGGCTTTCCCAAGAGAGCGATTTTTTCTTTATTTTTCCTGGATACAATAGTGAGGGGTGTGGTCAGACAGAGGAGGAGGAGTGTCATGTAGAAACCTGACTAAAATAAGAAGCTGTGTGGTGGGTTTAGGTGCTTCCTGCTGATAGGAGGACTGGTAAAACTGGCACGTTCTCAAAGAGAGAAACACAACCGCATGCTGACATAGTTTCACTTAGTGTGTGGATGTGCAGGCCTGTTAACCCCTTAAACAGCCTACAGCCTGTTGCGTTAGGGGATTCACTGATCTGTCATGGATGTAATCAGGCCTAGGCCTTACTTCACCTGTGAGCTTCTAGATTCTTCAGAAAAGTCGGTTCTTCAAAGGTTCTTTACTAAACACAACATTTTTACACAGAACAGCAACGACCTCAGCGGTTCTTTGCAGTGTGCTTGGAAGCCGGAAGGTCATTGGTTCAATTCCCTGGACCAGCAAGAGGATGGGTTGGGAGGAGTGAGGGAACAGTGCTTTCTCCTCCCTCAGCATGCATGGCTGTTGTGCCCTCCAGCAAGGCACCTGACCTCCGGGTGGCCTCCTGGGCACTAAGGTGGCTGCCCACCGTGGCGGGTGTGTGTTTTCTTAATGGGGTTCTACTGTTGTTACGAGTCAGAGAACCCTATTTTAGTACTACATAGAACCGTTTGCTTGCTTGCCCAGCCCAGTACCATCCAGGAAGGGTGGTAGTGTTACCCATAATGCAATTTAATATGTATATATAATATATATACCTGAAGGACACACAGGATGGTTCTGCAGCTTAAGTGGTTCCCACTTCCAAGCAGGTGCTGGGTACTTGCTATGGGATCTCAGGTGGCTGCAAGGGTTCTTGCTATGGGATCCCAGGTGGCTTGCTAGGGTACTTGCTATGGGTTCCCAGGTTCCTGCAAGGGTTCTTGCTATGGGATCCCAGGTGGCTGCAAGGGTACTTGCTATAGGATCCCAGGTGGCTGCAAGGGTACTTCCTATGGGATCCCAGGTGGCTGCAAGGGTACTTGCTATAGGATCCCAGGTGGCTGCAAGGGTACTTGCTATGGGGTCCCAGGTGGCTTGCAAGGGTACTTGCTATGGGATCCCAGGTGGCTGCAAGGCTGCATGCTTTTGGTGTTTCAGGTGCTTTCCAAGGTATTTCAGGTGGATACTATTGGCTGTTGACAGGGTATTTAAGGTGGTTGCTAAGGTCTTTATGTGTAGCAAATTCACAATGAACTCTTTATTACTCACTCCTTCACCCTTGATGTGTTGGAAACAGTAAAAAGGCCCAGACACTTTGACAAGGAGGACAGAATCCCGATGGTCAGACCATCTTTAAAAACTGGACAGGTCTTGTGGGCTGTTCCCAGTATGCGGTGGTCAGTACCTACCAAAAGTGCTCCAATCCGATCACTGCTTGTCCTTCATTGGAGCACTTTTGGTATGTACTGACCACTGCACACCGGGAACACTTCAAAACAAGTTTGCCAAGTTTTTGAAGATGGTCTGGTCCTCAAATTGTCTCAGATCCTTATGCTGGCCCGGGTTCTGCTTATGCTGGTCACATGGCCTCATTAAGTGTAAAAGTGTGATCGGATTTCGTCAGTTCTGTCGATTTCGATGAGAAACTGCAGAAAGGTAAGATCGGATCTCCTCTGGTCTCACCGGGGACGCATTTTAACCACAAGCGTAAACAGAATCCGATCAAAGTGGATCCACATAATATCCGGATACTCCTGATAATGCCGGGTGTGCTGTCCCAACAGTCCCACTGATGCTCATGGAGGCCACACACACACCTCACAACTTACAGGTGTTGGTTAGCAGGATACCACGAGTCTACACCTCGAAGGTCTACACCTTATCCGTGACGCTCTTAACGAGATCCACTTTGCAAGCAGTGTCCCTGCCTGCCTGCCTGTCTGTCTGTCTGTTACCAGAGGTTACCAAAAACCCCTTCAGAGTGAAAGTAAAAGCAGTGCTCAGCTCACAGGCGTGCACCACACCAAACGCTGCTACCAGCGCACTCTGCGTGACATCTGCTACCCAAACACTCCTTTTTTTTCTTCAAGAGGAATATCAAACTATGGAGTAAAAGCTCTAACAAGCAGGATGAAGCTGCTCTCTGACTCAGGTGAAGTTCAGATATTATCAATATTACACATTTTGGAGTTTTAGGAGTTTTTAGGATTCAGGTATTTGCTTATGCTCCTTTAACAAGGTGTGAAAGGGTTTTTTTTAAAACTTTTAAACATTCGAAAGCTTTCAGAGCCTTTATTTTCTTTGCTCATGTCGCTGTGGGTTTTGGCTGAGTGGATTTCGATGTTTTCATTTGTGCACCTGCACTGCAGAAGCCCTATTCCAGCAATGCTGCTCTTTGTGCCTGTTTATATTTTATTAGTGTAGTAATAGAGTGTGTGTGAGAGTGTGTGTGGATGTTTAACTGTGTATTGTACTTCGCGTTGGAGATAGAAGCCCATAGAAACAGTAATAGAGTTGCATCCTTTTATTAAAACTGTATTTCTTTCTTTCTTTGTGTGTGTGTGTGTGTGTGTGTGTGCATGTTATTATGTAACTACAGAAAGTGAGCCCATTACCCCAGATCCACAACTCCTGGAGCTGATGCCAGGTAGGAGACACTGATCTTGTTAAGCCATTTTGCCTGTTACTACGACTGTTATTATTGATTATGATTAGACACGACATGATGGTGATTGGATTCAGTCCAGCCAAAATAAGGAGTGGCTGAAAAGAAATGGGTTGTGTGTTTATTATTAGTTCCTTATGGTTGAATCATTATTGTGTTTTCATTTGATCACTAATCAATAAGATTTGACAGTGGGAAAGTACCGTACTTGTGTAACATCTAGCCAACAAGCTTATGTATTAACCCCAGAATAGCACACTGGCCACAAGCTAACATGCATGGGCCTGGCAATAAGGTGCAGTAGTGTACAGTGCAACTCAGCACAGTGCAAAGTTGGATGAATGGTATTGGTCACAAACATACATGGTCATACATGGGACAACTTTCAGTGAAAAGCTTAGCCGATTGACTGTCCGTCACATAATCAAGATAAATATACTACTTTATATATATATATATATATATATATATATATGCGTAAAAATTGAGAATAACAACGAAGCATGGTAAAAGGCCATAACATTAGCACAACTGACCGGTGAAGTGAAAAACACTGATTATCTTCATCTGCACTGTTAAAAGTATAAGATCCTTGTGGAACTTTTGCAGGTTCTTCACTTTACAACTCCTAAGGTGCTTTAAGGAACCTTCAAGAGAAGGTTTTTAGAAGATCAAGGTTCCTCAAAGCACCTCAAGAGGTTCCTGAGAACCTGAAGAACCTGAACTAAAGAAGCTGCAAGTTTCTCAAGGATCTTTTACTTTTAACAGTGCACAGTGGGTCATTTGACAGCTAGACGACTGGAGGGTCGGAGCATCTCCAAAACTGAATGGTACGCAGGGGTCAGTATCTACCAAAAGTGGTTTAAGAAAGGACAACCGGTGAACCGATGACGGGATCATGGGATCTCAAGGTTTATTGATGCAGTGCATGGAGACCCCACCTCCAGGATCTGCTGCTAAGGTCTGGATGCCAGACACTGAGGTCTCTGTGCCTTCAGAGGTCTCGTGGAGTCCATGCCTTGAATGGTCTTGGACAGATCTGTTGTGGCGGCACTGTCGGGCCCTACTCAATATCAGGCAGGCAGTGCTTATGTTATGGCATATTGAAATGAATCAATAAATGTATAAATATATATATATATATATATATATATATATATATATATATAAAGGTGTTTCCTCATGTTCTGTGTTGTATGAGGATCTGAAACTGAGGTCTTGTCCATGCTTCGAATGGTCAGATCTGTTGTGGCGGTACTGGGGGTATCAGAGCACACTAGGCAAGGTTACTAATGTTATGACTGATTAAAATTATTCTAAAAAATACATATATATGATTAATATTAATAATTCAAATTAATTCTAAATTATATCTCTATATATCTATATATATATATATAGAGAGAGAAAATGATATGATAAAGGTGTTTCCTCATGTTCTGTGTTATATGAGGATCTGAAACTGTTCAGTGTGTGAACAGATATGCAAAAAATAATAAAATAGAGGAAACTATGAATGTATGGTCCTTACTAAAGCAGAAAGGCCTTCCATCCAAAATGACTATGTACGTTAAATTACTATGTACTCACTATGAAAGCACGTCAATCAAGACAGACAATGCCCTGATTTACCCCGACTGATGATGCAGATGGGCACGCAATTTTCCGCTCATTAGCCACAGGTGTGAAATTGAGTAAGTAGCTTAACCAGGGGTGGAACATCTGCATTACATCTGCATAAGTGTGAAGTATTCAGTATCAGTAATGTAGTTACTTTATATTTAAGTATTATTGTAATTGAATGTGTGTACTCAATGTGCAGAATGCTCTCCAACCCATCTCCTGGAGAGCTACCTTCTGTAGGCCTCAGCTCCAACCCAAATCCAACACACCCCTTTCTGCCCCAATCCGGAACGTCTGAAGGCGGTAATTAGTTGGATCAGGTGTTGTGGATTAGGGTTGGATCCAAAGTCTACAGCAGGGTAATTTTCCAGGCGCAGGCGAAGGCCAGGAGGGAGGTAGAATATAGGCGTAGTATCAGGGATTAGTCAGATTTTTATTTGTAGAGCTTTTTACAACTGTTGTCGTCATAAAGCAGCTTTACATAATTAGTGATTAATAAAAGACAGAGACAAAGAAGAAATAAGAAATAACATAAGACATGAAGGATCAAAGACCCCCAGTGAGCCCCAACGGCGACAGTGGCAAGGAGAAACTCCTTCAGAGCTGGAGGAAGAAACCTTGGGAGGAACCAAGACTCACAAGGGGGACCCGACCCGTCCTCCTCTGGTCAGAACTATTTATAGATTATTGATAAAAATCACCAAACCAGGTATAACAGATAGTCAAAAATGGCTTGAACATGGTCATTAAACAGGTAGCAGTGGTAGGTGGGTGAGCCGCTGGTCTGCTGTGGGTGGTGGTGGGTGGGGGGCTTGCTGGTTGGACCGGTAGGTGGTAGCTGGTTTGACGAAGGTAGAGGGGACCTCAGCGGGCAATCTTCCAGCAGGTCGGGCCGGGTGGCATCACATACCCAAAACTGAGGGCGAGTGCCGCAGTGCCATGCTGCTGCTTTTCCCTTTCTCTGGATCGTATTCTCGGCTCCACACTTTCACTTTTACATGAGTAAGACTTCGAGGCAGTCCTCACACTTCCCCTCAAGGCCTGTTTCTCTGCATACTTTTACGTTTTTGCTCAACCCCTTATAAGTGGTCAGCGTTGCCATGGTAACCTGGTCCCCACCAACCCGCCCACCCTCGCCCGCTCTGCTGATGCGTACCCCACTGATCAGTATTATTGATTTAACTCTTCTCTTCTTGTTTGCACAGACTCCTTGCTTGAGGATTTGTTCAGCACTGAATTGCATGAGTTTGAAAATCTAGGTTAGTGCACTCTCTCTCTCTCTCTCTCTCTCTCTCTCACACTCTCTCACTCTCTCACCCATCTGACCTGTAAGAACACCTGAAAGTGATCCTGTGTCTTTGTGTTTCGCTGCAGATGCTTTGTATGCGTACCTGAAGGAGGACTGCGATACCCCGGGTAAGCGGGTATCCTACACACTCTCTATTACATACACTATATGTGGACACCCTCTGACATCTGACGAATGCATTCAGCTACCTTAATACCTTGCACCCATTGCTGACACGGATGTGCAAATGCACAAACACACACACACACACACACACACACACACACACACACACACACACACACATGCTTGTCTAGTCCCTGTAGAGAAAAAATATTGCCAATAGAATAGACTCTCTGGAACAGATCAACATGAACCATGGCCAAAGCCAGGCTAGAGGGGTATAAGGTATAAATATTGCTGCAGTGTTATTGATGCTCACAGCAATGCTCTCCAAAATCTTGTAGAAAGCCTTCTTCCAGATATTCCAACAAAAGCAGGATGAGCTATTTTTTAATACCCTTGATTTCAGAAGAAATAATGAATAAACAGGTGTCCCAATACTTTTGTCAATATAGTGTATGAGCATGTTATTATGAGCCATTATTGAGTAGTATAGTATACCCTTATAAGCAGAGGTTCCTCATTGTTCCTAATGGTTCTTGGCTTTGATGTACAGTTCTAGGCAAAGTCTTTTTTTGGAACCTTGTTCTTTAAAAGTCCAAAAAGGTTCTTCACAGGAAAACAAATGTGTTGCCGTTGAAATGTGTGAATAAGTGTGTGCCTATTCTTGAGTAAGGGGGCGTGCTACTCTCGAAATCTTGCAGTGACAAAGGGTCTTGGCTTCCTGTTTGTAAGCGTGTGTATACAGTACTGTGCTCTAAAGAGTATATATATAACTCTGAGTGCCCTATAACACACTACAGTAAGTAGAGAGAAGGTTCTTCTTATAGGAGAAGCACCATAACACACTACAGTAAGTAGAGAGAAGGTTCTCCTTATAGGAGAAGCACCAAAACACACTACAGTAAGTAGAGAGAAGGTTCTTCTTATAGGAGAAGCACCAAAACACACTACAGTAAGTAGAGAGAAGGTTCTCCTTATAGGAGAAGCACCATAACACACTACAGTAAGTAGAGAGAAGGTTCTCCTTATAGGAGAAGCACCATAACACTCTACAGTATGTAGAGAGAAGGTTCTCCTTATAGGAGAAGCACCATAACACACTACAGTACGTAGAGAGAAGGTTCTTCTTATAGGAGAAGCACCATAACACACTACAGTAAGTAGAGAGAAGGTTCTCCTTATAGGAGAAGCACCATAACACACTACAGTACGTAGAGAGAAGGTTCTCCTTATAGGAGAAGCACCATAACACACTACAGTAAGTAGAGAGAAGGTTCTCCTTATAGGAGAAGCACCATAACACACTACAGTGCATAGAGAGAAGGTTCTCCTTATAGGAGAAGCACCAAAACACACTACAGTAAGTAGAGAGAAGGTTCTTCTTATAGGAGAAGCACCATAACACACTACAGTAAGTAGAGAGAAGGTTCTTCTTATAGGAGAAGCACCATAACACACTACAGTAAGTAGAGAGAAGGTTCTCCTTATAGGAGAAGCACCATAACACACTACAGTATGTAGAGAGAAGGTTCTCCTTATAGGAGAAGCACCATTAACACACTACAGTACGTAGAGAGAAGGTTCTCCTTATAGGAGAAGCACCATAACACACTACAGTACGTAGAGAGAAGGTTCTCCTTATAGGAGAAGCACCATAACACACTACAGTACGAAGAGAGAAGGTTCCCCTTATAGCAGAAGCACCATAACACACTACAGTACGTAGAGAGAAGGTTCTCCTTATAGAACAACAACACAGACACATCATCCTCATCCATGCCACCATGGGGGGGCAAACAAGACTACAGTTACGATAGCAATATTCCTGAAGCACTACAGTTCCCACAGTATCCTGTAAATCCAACGACACACCCATGCAACACCACGGCTGCTGTTCCAGAGAAAGCTTGGTTGTTTTGGATAGTTTCTCCCCTCCTGTCTGGGAAGCCGAAAGCACATCCCTGTTTCTCAGATCAGGGTGGTAAATAATCTGGGCTTGATAACTTGTCCTGGTTCTGAGGGTCTGGTATGTTGATGTGGGGGAGGATGAGATAGCTGTTGTCTAGTTCCTGTAGAGAAGCCCTGCCAATAGAATAGGACTCTCTGGAGCAGATAAACATGGACCTCTTGGCACCATGTTGCCTAATAATACCAGGTGTGGGCTAGAGGGGTATAAAGCACCCCAGCAGCATTGAGCTGTGGAGCAATGGAAGAATTGTGTTCCCTGGAATGATGGATGGAGCTCCATCCAACACTCTGACCTGCCTTACAACACTCGTGTCGTTTAATGCAATCAAATGCTCACAGCAAATGCTGCTCCAAAATCTTGCAGAAAGCCTTCTCCCCTGGACAGCAGAGACAGTTACTCCAACGAAAGCAAGATCTCTTTTTAATACTCTTAATTTTCAAAAAAAAAAAAAAAACCACTCAAGAAGCAGGTGTCCCAATACTTTTGTCCATATAGTGCATGTAACAAATAAAATATATGTCATCTAAAACATGTGGCTCCATCTCTTGACCCTCCATTAGATGAAGAAGCCGAGTGTCCCGTCCCGGCGAGTGGCGAGAGTGAAACTGGCAAAAGGCCCAAGAGGAAACGGCCAGGTAAAAAAACAAACACTGCTTCTCTGTTCCATAACCCGCTCCATGAATTCCCCCAAAGAAGAGTGTGTGGGTTCTGACAGTGTGTGCTTCTCGTTAACAGGTGAAAGAGCATCGAGAAAAATGCCAAGCCATAAACGCAGGAAATCAGGTAAACTCAACTGCGCTGGTACGTGATTAAGCACTCGGTCCTGCGCAATATGTAATAATATAAACGATGTAGGCGTAATTATGATAATGATGCTACGAGTCGTGACTGGACTTTTATTATACAGCTCAGAATAACACCGACCACACTGGTAGCACCGTCTGAGGGCTCACACACCCCACTGTGACCCACAGATCAACAGGAATGACCATGATTTGGTCCAGATGGTCACAGCACAGAATAAACCTTTCCCATTTTAGGTCAATTAGGATCACACAAGTTATTTCCATTTGTTAAATGCCAGAATAAAGAGAGAGAAAATTCTTTACAACAATTTTTATTACTTTCTTCAAAGTCAAAAGTTTAAATACACTGAGATTACTGTGCCTTTAAACCATTTGGGACAGCCCATATGATGATTCCATGTCTTTGGATGCTTCTGGTGAGGCTTATTGGCACATCTGAGTTCATTAGAGACACACCTGTGGATGGATTTGAAGGCACACCTAAAACACTCTGCTTCTTGGTGTATCATCATGGGAAGGTCGAGAGAAATCAGCCGAGAGACCAGGAAGAGAATTGGGGATTTGCACAAGTCTGGATCATCCCAGTGTCCAGCTATCATACCGGTCAGGAAGGAGACTGTGGGTTCTGTGACCTGACATGCTTTGGTCTGAAATGTGCCCAAATCAACCCGAGAACAGAAGCTAAAGACCTTGGGGAGATGCTGGCTGAAGCTGGTAAGAGTGGGTCATTATCCACAGTGAAACGAGGACTGTATCCACATGAGCTGAAAGGCCGCTCAGCCAGGAAGAAGCCATTACTCCAAAATGCACACAGGGACAAAGACCTTCATTTTTGGAGACATGTCCTGTGGTCTGACGGAACTAAAATCAAACTGTTTGGCCATAATAACCATCGTTACGTTTGGAGGAAAAAAGAGGGAAGCTCGCAAGCCTGAGAACACCATCCTAACTGTGAAACATGGGGGTGGCAGCATCATGTTGTGTGGTTGTTTTGATGCAGAAGGGACTGGAGCACTTCACACACTAGACGGCATCATGAGGAAAGAGCATTATGTAGAAATACTGAAGCAACATCTCAAGACATAGAAGCCAGGAAGTTAAAGCTTGGGCGCAAATGGGTCTTCCAACTGGACAATGACCCGAAGTAAACTGCCAAACTGGTTACAAAGAGGCTTAAGGAGAACAAAGTCAATGTTTTGGGGTGGCCATCACAAAGCCCTGACCTTGAGAAATATATATGTAACAACTGTATATTGCGAGGGTGGCAGGCATATGTTAGAGCAGTAGAGGTGGGCGTGAGGGGTTTTGTGGCATGCTGAGATCGGCCATGAAGGAATTGTCCGAAGTGGTTTAAAGATCTTGTCAGTGTTTGTGGATAAGAAGGGCTGAGGTGTGGTGGGGGGAGCAGAGTATGAAGCTGTAGTATGGTGGGAGATACGGGCTGTTTGGTGCGAGTACTGTTGGTATAGTGAGGCTATGAAATCTCATGAAGTGAGCTGGGAGGGTAGTGTGGGTCAGGAAAGGCCAGACTTCACCGTTCCAGAGCCTTCCTGAGGTGTCAAGAAGGAAGGGAGGCGACCCTTTAACCCGTCCGTGCAGTGAACACACACACAGTGACCGTAAGAACCCATCAGGCAACTGGGTAACCATCGCCCAACCAGCTTGCCCAGCCCGGGTATTGAACCCACAACCCTGTCATCAATAGCTGAGCCACCACTGCCCTGTCACCGAGCCACCACTGCCCCAGGGTGTTGTTGCTGATTGGATCATAAACAGTCTCAAACTCTTTGCGGCTTTTTGTAAAACCGTAAGTGAAAGCTGTTGTAACCCCCTCTGTTCCCCACCCTTTAGCCCGACCGAGTCCTGAAATTCCCCCTGCCGGGAGCATTTCCCACAAGAACGATGTGAGCACACCTCCGCTGCCCCAGCTCCTGCATGTCTCTCTGCTGCCCTCTGGTGATAAGACACTGCTAAAACCCTCTCAGACTGACTCATTGTTTACACATTAATTGTTAGATCTGTTAGTTGTGGCTATGGTCTGATGCCATATGTGTGTATGTGTGTTTTTGCTTGGTAGGCATGCCAGCACTGCGGATCATACAGACCATTAATCATCTCTCTACTCCTGTGATTAACAGTATAGTCAGGCCCACCTATGTCCTGGGTGAGTCAGGTTCCTTTCTCAGGTTTCTCATTACTGTACTGTGGCAGTTATGGCTAGCTGTAACTTTCATCTGTGCTTTTACTCCACAGTCACCCCACAGCCTGTAGGCCCGGTGCATCAGATTGTCCCTCTTTCACCTGGTGAGTAAGTCACTGAGCATTTCGCTGTGTCATATCTGAACAATTTCAGTTATCGCTGCAGGGAGGAGGCAAGTCATAACAGTAGGGTGAGGTTCATGTGGGACCAATACATGAGAACTAAGAACTTTTTGGCCCATCTGTAGTCCAATATGCATATACATGCATATACATTTGCAAGTAGATGTGAGAATTGATCCCCGAAAGACAAGAGGTCAAGTTGAGGTCTAAAAGACTTGCTCATAGAAAACCCCATGTTTGACCTCAGATCTTCAGGAAGATCTAGCAAACTTTGCAGTGTTGGTGCACTGTTCTACTGTGCAGCAGCCCCTGCACAAATATGACCATAATAGAAGAGTCCTCAATTCAAAAAAAAAATTAAGCAATTTTGGGGATGGTCATCCAACGTATGGCTCTGGACAGGTCCGCCAGCCAACTTTCACACTTCCAGTTTGGGTTTTTTGCTGAACTGCATGGCTTTAAACCTCACAAGCCCGAATTACGAATGAAAGAGCATGCTTTGGGCTTGAGTTGAAGCCAGTGGCACAGAATTTGGAAATCAGGTCATCTTGTTCTTGTTCTTGGGATGCACAGACTTTTGTATGCCACTGTATGCATAGTGTATTACAGTGAAATAATTGTGTTTAATAAATGTATTAACTGTTTACCGCATATCCTGGCTCTTTCAGCTGATGGCGCTGTGGCTCCTCTAGAACTCAGCATGACCACCCAGCTTATGAGCTCCTTATCAGACAGTGCCAGCAGGAGTCAGCCCCCATCACCCCCGCTTCCGGTCTCACCCTCGAAAGGTAAACTCTGTGTTTTTAAGCTCAGATACGTCTTCGGTACTTTATAGAAGTTTTAGTGTTTTCAGAGAGTCCCTGATCCCTAACCACACTTTTGTTGGGTCTCATAACAGACAAAACACCACAGGATGACTCCCCTCCCTCGACGCCCCAAGGCACGAAAGGGCCAAGTCCAGTGATTCCAAGTGAGACCATGTTGCTTTATCTAGAGCTATATGTGCCATTACGCTTGATGTTTCCAGGAACGGCTATGTAACCAACATGTGAGTAATGCAAACCTTATTTTTCCTGCAGAACAAGTTGAGGACTACATTCAGAAGCTGAAGTCTCACCTCAGAGAAACTTGTAGCATTATGCAAGGAGGCACGAAGATGGACTCTCACTACATAGAAACACGACTGGTGCAGAGGAAGCTGGTAATCCGGACCGGCAAGAATGCGAACAAGTGTCTGGAGAAGGAATTAGTGGTGCTCAGTGATTCCGAACGAAAGAAAGCCATGGTGGACAGGAGCCACGTCTTCCAGAGCTGTGGACCCAAGCCCAAACGTTTGATCACTGTCCTCGGAAAGGCTGGGATGGGGAAGAGCACGTTCATCCAACGCTTGGCTCTGGACTGGTCCGCCGACGAACTCCCGCAGTTCCAGTTTGTCTTTGTGCTGAACTGCAAGGTTTTGAGCCTCACAAGTCCGAATTACGGATTAAAGAGTTTGCTGTTTGGCCTTTGCTCAGCGCCCGACTGTGAAGATTCAGAATCTGTTTTCAAACACATCCTCTGCAATCCGGATAAGGTGCTCATCGTCTTTGACAGTTTCGAGGACATCGGAGACCTTGAGGGCCTCCTCCAGTCCTCCGCTACCTTGGGCAGTAACAATAGCTACAGTGTCAGGCAGCTGTTTTCTGGTCTGTTCCAGAAAAAGCTTCTGTCTGGTTGCACCCTGCTGATAGCCACCAGGCCCAAAGACGTTCTGAACCAGCTGCTGCGCAAAGTGGACAGCATTTTGGAGCTCTGCTGCTTCTCGCCCAAAGACATAGAGCGCTACGCCTCAAACTATTTTGCAGATGCTTCAGAGCAAGACAGTGTGCTGAGAAAAATCCAAAGCCAAAAGTACATCTTCAGCTTGTGCTCCAATCCCTTACTGTGTCGGTTTACATGCTTCTTGCTGGAGCACCATGACGCTGATGGGTACACGTTGCCTTCGACTCTGACAGATTTATGCCAAAAAGTGCTCGACCAGCATCTACAGCTCAGGGCTGAAGAGCAGGGCTCCAAGCAGGACATTTCGCAGCTGTGTAATGTGGCCTGGGAGAGCTTCAAAACGTACAGCTCCCTTTTGAACCCAGGTCAGGAGCTCTCCAAAGAGCTGATGTGCTGTGGGATCAGCTGTGAGGTACTCGCATCCCATACATCTCACGAGGAGTCCGGCAGCAACCAGGTCACTTACTTTGCCAATCTCTTCATGCAAAACCTTCTAAGTGCTCTGCATTTGGTCCAGTCCAAAGATGTGAACGATAAAGCGCTGGTGGCTCAGACGGTGCTCCACCAGCGGAAGAGAAAGGTGTATGGAGAATGGCAGGATGTCCTCCAGAGGATTGTTATGGGGCTACTGTACCAGAAAGCCACTGCTCAGTACTGTGGTGTTCTTCAAAGCTCCACCGACACTCAGGCCAAAAGAAAGACGATGGAGGCTCACCTGGAGAACCTGAAACCAGGCGAGTTGACTCCCAGCAGGCTACTGGAACTCTTCCACTGCGTGTACGAGGCCAATAACGTCAAGCTGGCCAAACTCCTGGTCAAGAAGCTTCCTGAGAACCCGTCATTTTGCGGGGCTCAGCTCACACCAGCAGACGTCTATGTTGTCTGCCACCTCCTTCAGCATGCCAAGGGACTGAAGCGGATGTTCTCCATCGACCTGCGGGATACGTGTGTTCCGCTTAGTGGTCTCAAAGAGCTGGTGGCACTGAGCTGCGTCACCTCGTTCCGGTGAGGAATCCTGTTTTTTTTTTTTATGTTCTATGCAATAATAAATGAAATAACTGCTCTGGTTTGGAAGAAGGAGTAGCATTTCTTGATATACCAACCAGCCATAACATTAGTACCGGTGAAGACAGGTGAAGTGAAAAACATGAATTATCTTCATCTACAGTGAACTCATCTGTCAGGGGGTGGATATATTAGGCAGCAAATGTTCTAAAGTCAGTTCTTGAAAGTGATGGATGTCTTAGGGCAGGACAAATGGGCAAGCATAAGAATTGGAGACTCCAAATTGTAATGGCTAGATGACTGGAGGGTCAGAACATCTCCAAAATGGTCAGGCAGGTCTTATTTGGTGTTCTTGCTATGCAGTGATCAGTACTTACCAAAAGTGGTCGAAGAAAGGGCAACCGTTAAACCGGTGACATGATCATGGGAACCTAAGGCTCAATGATGGGAATGGAGGCCCCACCCACTTCACAACTTACAGGACTTAAAGGATCTGCTGCTGACGTTAGTCTTTGTTCCAGATACCACAGGACACCTTCATATGTCTAGAGGAGTCCATGCCTCCAATAGTCAGACACAAAGAGGACCTACCCGGTATTAGGCAGGTGGTACTAAAGTTATGGCTGTGCGTTTGAAACTCACAAACAAAACATTTGCTCCCTTTTCTGTGTATAGGGCACCTACATTGGATACCATTGACCTGTGGGAGGACTTGCACCACACTGGAGATGAATTGAGCTTGAAAAACGCCATCGAAAAATTCACCATTGACCCATTCAAGGCCTCGCAACTGTGTCACATAGAAAACCTGGCCCTTCTCGTTCAAATTCACAGGGAGAAGAAGCTGCCAATGTGGTGAGGTTTAAGTCTCTGTAAACTGTAAACCATACTTAACCATACCTTACTGTACCTATAACTGGTCATTGTTACACCATTTGACCTGTCCATGCCCAACCATGCATGTCTTTGTAGCTACAAAATATAGACAAAAGTATTGGGACACCTGCTAATTTATTGTTTCTTCTGAAATCAAGGGTATTAAAAAAGCTTTATCCTGCTTTTGTTGGAGTAACAGTGTCAACTGTCCAGGAAAGACGTTTTACTAGATTTTGGAGGAACATTGGTGTGATGATGTGATTGCATTTCACGGCAACAGCATCGTTGGTAAGGTCAGGATGTTGGATGATGATCACCACCCCATCTCATCTCCAGCTCATCCCAAAAGTACTGGATGGAGCTCCACCATCCATCATTCCAGAGAACACAGTTCTTCCACTGCTCCACAGCTCAATACTGGGGGGCTTTTTACCCCTCTAGCCCACGCTGAGCATTAGGCAGCATGGTGCCAATAGGTTTATGTTAGTCGGTTTCTATTGGTAATATTTCTCTACAAGGACTAGACAAGCTGTGCATGTGCATTTGCACATCTGTGTCAGCAATGGG
Source organism: Salminus brasiliensis (assembly GCF_030463535.1). Lineage (NCBI taxonomy): Eukaryota > Metazoa > Chordata > Actinopteri > Characiformes > Bryconidae > Salminus > Salminus brasiliensis. The sequence goes on along the minus strand of NC_132889.1, from coordinate 4,032,793 downwards.
TGCAACTTAAGAGTGTATCTAATCAAAAACTAGGATTGATTTTAATAAATAACATTAATATTAGCATTGGTAATGAAGTATTGGTAGATGGACCACACCTCAATTAAGCCAAACTCCTCCTCCATTGCCCTACATACCCTCCAACCTCCACCACCACCCCATCTCCTCCCTTTTGATTCATCACTCATCTAAAGCCTGGGGGGCAGGCTTTAGAAAACCTCCACAAGCCACCATGAACTTCAGCCCAAAAGACTACTGAGCTGCCCCCCATTCCCCGTACCATCTACTCAGGCAGGGTCCACACCAGCATATGATAATGACAACATATCATCATTAGGCTCTGTAGATATTTGCCAGTGTTCTGCAAAGCTTGCCTAATAACATAACTGTTGTCATTGCAGTGATGCTGAGGTGGCTCTAGAGGACGGCATCCCTGCGGTGAGGCATCTTCACAAGCTGGAGTATGAGTGAGTATTACAGCCAGTCATCCATTCTACAGCCTGCACTGTTCCTGCACAGATTACTCACCAACAGCCCCTACGATGGTAATGGTAACATTGCTGGGATTTGATCAGTCTTTGCCTTTGTGGCTTTAGGTTTCACAAGGTGCCATAGAATGATTACTGATTACTGAGCATTTAGGCCATAAATAGTAAGTATATGATTTTGGTTGGGGTGAAAAGTATGCTTTTTAGGAAGCCTATGTTTTACCACATTTACCACCCTGTTATTTAAACTGGGAATTGTTAGAAATCCGGCATACAGGAGGCAGATTCAGGAGTCAGGAGACTGGATCTTCAGCGTTGGAGTTTATTCACGTGCAGACAGAAAATCATACACGGGCACAGCTTAGTTGATCTCGGTCAGTCTGGTCTAGTCAGGCCATATCCGGTCCAGGCTAGTCCGACCCAGCCTAGTCTGATCCGATCCAGTCTGAACCAATCCAGTCTGATGGATTCCAGTCTGAACCAATCCAGTCTGGTTAGGGATATTTCGAGAGGACCTTATATACATTGGGAACTGTGGGAGAGGAAAGGATGATGAAGAAGAGGAATTTAAGGAGGGGTACAGTATGTGGGGGATGAAGGTGAGGGTGAAGAAGGGGAGTTTAAGAAGGAGTAGGAGGGGGATGAAGTGAGGGGGGTTGATGGTCATCACACAACAAAGGTCATTGGTATGACCACTTGATTGTTGTCACCTTTTGAGGGTCAAGACTATGATGTAACAGTTTTGGGGGTTTGGACTTGGCCCATTATAATGCAGGCCTGTTTTGGTCCTCCTGGATTTTCTTTTGAAAGAGGAACAGCGGTCTTTGAGGTTCGCGATTTATCACCTGCATGTCCCGAACTCGAGATAAACACAGTTGTCCATTCTAGGACAACATCAACATTAAGTCAATGGATTTGACTGGACTATGTGATCCTCATCAGCTATTCACGGCCCAAATTAACCTTGTATTTACTGTATATGTGTTCTGCCACGCTATAGGCTGGGTCAGCAGAACGGACCCGAGGCTTTCCTCAAACTCACCGAGATCTTACCTGCTCTTCAGTCTCTCCAGCATCTAGAGTAAGTGCTGTTCCACATCAGCCTTAGCCGGAGCTTGTTCACATCAATGTTTGGCAGTAAATAAAGCAGTGGACTTCAGTGAAGGGTGTTCAATTTCAGTCCCAGCTTTCACTGCTTCATTCCAAATCTCGAACCCGTTTAACAGCTTTGTGGTTTCTTCCATCCAGTCTGGAGAACAACAAGATCCGAGACTCTGAAGCTACGAAACTGGCGGGTGCCCTGCAGTCGCTATCGTCCCTGAAGATGCTGAAGTGAGTGGCAATATCTGTGTTCGCATTTCTGCACATATTCCTCAACCTGAAGGCAGTGAAAGAACACTCGAGTAACCCTGCATCCATCCATCTCTCTCCATCCAGTCTGTCTCAAAACTGTATAGGAGATGCTGGGGTGGAGAAACTAGCCGAGGCCCTGGCTGCAGCCTCCTCACTACAAAGTCTGAGGTAAAGACTTTTTTTAAGTGACCATATCTGATCAGTGTCTGATTGTAAATGTAAATGTCAGTGGACGACTGACATGACCAAGCCATTAATGATTCCCTCTGTGGCCACGCCCCCTCAGCCTCTATGGGAATCTGATAGCCGACAATGGAGCTGAAAACCTGGCCTCCGTTTTACCAGCCATGAAGTCGCTGCTGGATCTGGAGTAAGTCCACCTGATCAGTCAGAAGCATTCTTAAACATACACCCCCGATCAGCCATAACATTAAAACCAGGTGAAGTGAACAGCACGGTTTAAGTGGTGTCATCTGTCATGGGGTGGGATCTACATGTTAGGCAGCAGGTGAACAGTCTTGGAGTTCTTGGAGGTGATGTGCTGGAAGCAGGAGATCTGAGCCACTTTGACAAGAACCAAACAGTGATGGCTAGATCCAGTCTGGAGGGTCAGAGCATCTCCAAAACCTGAAGATGTGGTCAGTACTTACCAGAAGTGCCCCAAGGAAGATCAAGCAGTGAACCGACGACAGGGTTATGGGCACATAAGACTCATGGATGCTCATGGAGGACCTAAAGGATCTGCTGCTAACTTCTTCAGACGTCTTCTGAAGGTCATGCCTCGATAGTTAATAGCTGTTTTGGTGGCACGAGGAGGACCTGCACAATACTAAGCTGGTGGTTTTAATGTTATGGCTAATTGGTGGATCATTTTTGCTCATTTACAATCATAAGATGATGAATTCAGCTGCTTGCTTAAGATGTGTTATTCAGTATGAAAGAAGGGTGGGACCAGTTGTGGGACACAACTCAGCCAATCATGAGCGTGAAGCTTCCCAGAAGCTCCAGACTTAGGAGAAGTGTTTCTTTATGGTTTATTTATGGCATTAAAACTAAAACGGAAAGAATGTACGCGGTTGGAGACATGGGGAGAATGTCCTGAAACAGGGCATTGCTGAAAGTGAAAGTACAGAAGAAGAATCATGAGAGAGAACCATGAACACCTCATCTGCCAGTCATGATATTTTGAAAGCAGCAGCCTTGTAAAAGTGCGTGGCTTTAGCTTTATCCATTTCCAAACGTGTCCTTGAGGAAGCTAAATAGTTACAGTTCCCCTCCAGTGCCTAGCTTCTCTGATCAACCATTCATCAAAGGAATTGTTCTGGAAAAAATCGAATCAATATAATTGATCACTGACCTTGGATGCAGTCGATCAGTCAATACATGTCTGATATCTGACGTGTGCTTCTTTAGTTCAAAATGGGAGATGCTAGGCTAATGTTGCTAACATCCACTGGGCTTGGACTGTCACCAGTCTCAACTCTGTGAATGACTTTCCTGATCCGATCCAGTCAGGGGATCGGGAAAGGGGCCGAATGGCTTGCATATCGGCTATTTGAACCCCAATCCAGTTCCAATCCGAGTCTTCAGAGCCTAAAGGCGCCATTAATGGACATTAATGGACGTCCACTTATAGACGTCAGTGGGCAGTAGCTAAAGCTATGCTAAGAGTCAGTAAGGTCGAATGTGCAGTAGGACTCAGTTGTATGGATGGTGTGAAATAATAAGCACGTATTCTTTTCTGCACCTGCAGCGTCAAGTACAACAAGTTCACGGACGTCGGTGCTAAGAAGCTCAGCACGGCCTTAAAAAGCTCCCCGAGCATGAAGTCCCTTCAGTAAGTCTATAAAACTCCATAAAACTCCACACCATTTCTTTTACCTCTGCAGAGTTTAGCTTCTGTGCTAACAAATGATGCTAATGTTTAAAGGCCTTTTCTGAGATATCATAGAATAACCCAGATCATCCTCGGTTTAGAATATAAAGAAACTAAGCAGCAACTAATCAGCCTCCTTCGGGACGATTGCTTTTATTCATTACATCCTCAAATCGCTCCTTTGATTGACTTTCTAAGTAGAAATATGTAAATAAATCATCAAATCATCTACAGGATACAAACTTACATATAAACATTTCTATTCATCATTTCTATTTTTATTTACTGAATTTAGCAGATCCAACAGACATTGCTCAAATTTTACCCCCCCCCCCCTTCACTTTGCTGCTGGTCAAATCTTTTTAAAATATTTATTTAATTTTTAAAGCACATTTTCTGTTGGGCTTAATAACTGTAATAAACATGTAATTGTAAAATGACTCATTTAATGTGCTTTTATTTTGTATGCTAAAAGATGTTCACATATATATATATATATATATATATATATATATATATATATATATATATACGTATATCACATGAATACTATTGCGGTCAGTTTCATCTAGCAGTGACAACAAAGGCTTCAGAGAGTCACAATATATAATTTACACCAAAACCGAGGCCAATTTGACAGTTTTTATTTATACTATTTTATTTGATTTAAACTAATTTTCATATTTTTGGCAATTCTAACCAACACATGTCCCGATGTGTATGTCCTAGACTTAAATATTAAGCATTGTCCCAGGTTAGCATTGTTAGCCATATTGGTTTATAACACATTATACAGTTTTGTTTTATTTATTTATTTATTTATTTATTATGGTGAATCTAACCAACATATGTCCCAATTTGTATGTCCCAGACTTAAATATTTAGCATTGTCTCAAGTTAGCATTGTTAGCCATATTGGTTTATAACACATTATGCAGTTTTATTTTATTTTATTTTATTTTTTGGTGAATTTAACCAAAATATGTCATGACTTGTATGTCCCAGACTAGAATATTTATCATTTTCCCAGGTTAGCATTGTAAATGTTAATAACACACTATGCTGTGTTTTTAATTGTATTTTATATACATTTTTTGGAAATTCTGAATTGTCAGTATACCATGATCTGTAAGGAATTAACATTTTGATTTCACCAAATATTGGTCATATTCATATTATTTGAGCTAAACATTATAATAATATCATGGAGTTTATGGAGAAAAATATAATTAGTTATTACAATAAGTGGTTAAACATGAGTCAAATTGACCTGGGGACATTACTATTAGTATTTCTGTTCCTTACAGTTGAACGTAACAGGAGGGTAAATTATGACACACTTTAATAATAGAATAAACCAAGTAAATTTGACTTCCTTACACTCACAAAATCAAAAACACATTATTTGACTAGAGGCTGCCCAAACATTTACATAATACTGTGCATCTGTCTGCACTGATGGATCTGTGGAGCAGTGGAACTGTGTTCCCTGGATGGTGCTCCATCCAATACTTTTGGGACGAGTTGGGGATGAGATGGGGTGGTGATCATCATCCAACATCCTGACCTTACCAACAATGCTGTTTCTGCTGAATGCAATCAAATCCTCACAGCAGTGAGTGCTCCTCCAAAATCTAGTAAAAAGCCTTCTTTCCTGGACAGTAGAGACAGTTACTCCAACAAAACACGATACACTCTTTTTAATACCCTTGATTTCAGAAGAAACAATAAATGAGCAGCTGTCCCAATACTTTTGTCCAGGTTTTAGGACTGCTTTAAATCCCGACCACGGGGAGATGACTAACCCAGCTCTCCTCTCTCTCTCTTTTATTCCAGAATGTGGAACAACTGCATCCCACTCGGGGTTTTCGATCATCTTCGGCTTCAAGACTCTAGGATTAGAGCTCCGTAAACCACTTACTGCCTCCTTTCACTTTTTATTGCTGCTACTAACAGTTACTTTAGCCATAATGCACTGACTCCTATGCAAAACCACGTCCTCAGCAAAGACACTAAAGGTTCTTTATGGTACTTCATTCCTGAGTTGCACTATTTCTCTCTTTTTTTTTATGGTTACAGAATAAAGTACTTTTCTAAAGAAACAAACTGACCTGTCTGTGTGTGTTTCAGGATTAGCCACAGAATGCATAAGACGTTGTCAATCTGTTAAAACGTTTAATGGCGTTAATCACAACAATATTCTGTGGTTGATTCCGATGATTATTCCCAAGTTAAAATGCAAGCTAGCATGTCCTTGAATTTTTGGACGGGAGAACAAATAGCCAAAAGTGTGGTGTGCCTAATAAATTGTCCGAAAAAGGTTATGGTTAAGTTTTTAATCACAACCATATTCTGTGGTTGATTCCGATGATTATTCCCAAGTTAAAATGCAAGCTAGCATGTCCTTGAATTTTTGGACGGGAGAACAAATAGCTAAAAGTGTGCCTAATAAACCGTCCAAAAAGGCCAAGGTCATTTTTTTCTTAATACCTCGAACTCAGAAGCTTTAATAGAGGAAAAGCTTCACCGACTTTTTAAGAGATAAATGAATGATCAGTCACTGGGCCGGATGAGCTAAGCCCTAAGTTCGGTACCCTGACACCGGCCTACAAAGCCAAGACTGGACCGGTCAGCCCCTCCGTACTTGATGGCAATGGTGAAAACCCTGATCTGCACCAAGAGCCCTTCCAGCTTCAAGTACGACTCGGCTCGACCCGCCATCCTTTAAGATCCACGGAAGACGAGCGTCCAGCATAAATAAAGTGTAAACTAGCCTCTAAGATGAACAGTAGCGACGCTACTGCGTCAGTGGGCTCTGTAAAGAGAGAGACCTACGGGAGGTAGTTGAGGGCAAACTTGGTAAGATGATTAATTTGCACGTTACGTTAACGTGGAATTTTGAATCAACATATTTCTCCTTTAAAATGTTATATTTACTCCTTTAACTTTTGATCTGTCATCTTTGTTCTATTACGAATAAAATATTGACATTTGCCATCTCCACATCATTGCATTCAGTTTTTATTCACAATTTGTTTAGTGTCCCAACTTTTTTGGAATCCGGTTTGTAGTAAGTGTGTGACTTCGGTCTGGAAAAAACACCCTTTTTACCACCCTGTTATTTTACCTCAGAACAAAACGCACTGGTTTTCCTTTTACGGCGTAAAACATACAATTAGCTCTGCTAGGAGCTGCTTAGGGACCTTCTGCGAGACACCCAGGCCCATGTTCTCTGCTGGCTGCCGAGATACCCAGCAAGGTCCAAGACCACAATTTTTTTTTACGGTGGTGGTGAATGAAACCAGATGTATTAAGGTCTACCCTCAACCAAAAACTGCAACTTCCCTGACTTTCTAAAAAATCATACTCTCAAAACTATACTAAAACGATGTTTCAGACGTCAGGCAGCGTATTTGTAACTATTTCGGATACAAATGTCGAGTGCCGAAACTTTTAGAAGCATCTAAACGCTTGACGTGTCTGGTTCCATTCAACACCATTATAAATAAGGTCCTCGATTTCTCATCACACGACCCTGAATGACTCAGGAAAATCAATGAATCATATTTTTATGTCAATATCTCAGATTAGCTCTTTGAGCTTGTTACACAAACTAAAAAAAACAACACAGAGCTTACATAAAGTGATAGTAATTATTTATTAAATATATATTTATATAATATACTGTGGGTATCTGAACTGCATCAGATCAAATACTTATTTTACAGCATTTAACAAATGTACAGTTCGCAAGAGGATCTCATATAAAGCAGCACAATACTGAGGACTTCAGAACCCTGACAGTTTTTATAATGTATTGCTGATCTAAAACTAGACCTAGTCTAGGAAGGAAAACGCTCATGCAGAATCAGGCCAGACATCACGGCTTCCTCGTCTGGCCAAAACCAAAGGTCAGTGTTAGGTGCTTCGTTACTATTAGCTGTCGCAAAACATAGAAAAATAAAAGTGTGTGGCCATGTCGTCTATTTCATATAAACCAAAATGATGACAACGTCAGGAGCCGTTTAAGAGCCAAACCTAAAAAATAAGTAAGTGAACATGGTGATTAGAGCCACAGCGCTGGCCGATGCCGGACATCCATCCATCAATCCATCCATTCCTCTGCAAGACCTCGGGACGGGGACGTCATGTCAGTCTATCCCGGGGAGAACGCCACCTGACATCAAGGTCGGTTCCCCTCTGACCCTGAACCTGCGGAGATACGATACACCTTGTATGTTAAAACCGTTTCAGCAATGACGAGGCATTCACAACGAAAGGAGCTGCTTAGGGACCTTCTGCGAGACATCCAGGCCCACGTTCTCTGCTGGCTGCCGAGATCCCCAGCAAGGTCCAAGACCAAGGCCATCGTTCCTCCAGTCCTCTGAAACACAAACACCTGCTGACCAGCACTTTGGACCATGCTCTCCTCCTCAAGGACAGTCTACTCCAGATAGCCCTCGAAAACATCTAACTCGGTGTCGGTGTCGTACGGGACGGAGGCCGGGTCGGAGAGAACACCCAAATCCACCAGTGCTTGGTCCATATCCTCAGGCAGGAACACAATCCCTACATTAAGGACTATGTACTCCATCAGAAAGGCATAGTAGAGGATCAGCACGTTTACAAAAAACAGGCCAAGATAAAACATATATGGAAGCTCGTCGATGAACGACTCAGAGGAATCTAGCTGCAGGTAAACTGAATGGCTCATAGACTCCTACAGGAGATCTTCAGGTCGGGGACGGAGAGCAGGAGCGACATAAGACGGCTGTGCTGGGGTTAGATCCTGGAAAAACGGGAAACGTGGAGGGATGGCGGTCCAGTCTGGGTCATATGGCAGATTTTGCTTCAGCTTAGATCAGGCCTCAGATAAATGAACGATACCGGGGATGGGGTGGGAGATCTTCTGGTCTTCTGGAACTGTCCACTGAAGTTAGCTAGCTAGTTCCTGGGCAGATTAAAGTGTGATGATAGCCCAGTCTGGCTCATAATGCAAATGTTGAGGTCTGTTGGAGATTATATCAGGCCTACTGCAAGCTAGCTAGCTGTCTGCCTGCCTGTCTGTCTGTCTGCTTGCCTGTCTGTCTGTCTGTCTTTCAGAACAGATCCAAAGCTGGTACCCAGTCCATCCACATGTTCATGAGTAGGCAGGTTAGTTAGTTAACTACAGCATTTGAAGATCAACCCAATATAACCCACCCAACTTATAGACAGCAGACATATATTACTCCTCCAGGCACTGGTAGCTTGTCAATTTCCCAAAAAGCCAAAAAACACAAGACCTCCTCGACTGCTTAGAAGATGTGCTGTAGCAGCCATGGAGCGCTGCGGCTACTCATGGCTAGATATCTCCCAAGGCCTCTTTCGGCTCCTCCTTCCCTTCTTCAGCGTCCCCTCACGTTTTCAGACCATCTCCGATCGCCTTTTCCATCAAACTGGGCCTTTTCGAGGTCCTGCGGTCAGAGAAAACCAGAGTTTCCTGCGGAAAAACAAGAACCGAAGCTGCGCTCGAAGAACGAAAACAAGCGTCGCTCCAGCGTCGTCCGCTTCACCTATCCGCCTGCTCGAAAAGGACGCTGGGAGATTGAGTCCGCCGTGTCGCGCTGGCCGGCCGCGCAGGCTTCGGCGGAACTACAACTCCCACCGTGCCGGCGGAGCACCGCCTGGCGTCCTGTGCGGTTGCCAGCTAGCTACAGCGATGTTTTCGCGTTTTGCTGCGACTGCGATGGAGCCGTTTCGCCTCTTTTAGTCCCATAAATAAAGGTGTCAGCAGAAGTAACCCCGCAGCTATGTTCGGGAGGTCCAGGAGCTGGGTGGGAGGGCAAGGGAAGTCCAAAAATATCCATTCTTTGGACCATTTGAAGTAAGTGTGCGAGCTCGTAATGCTAGCGGTTGGCTACCAAACGTTAGCTAGCTAGCTAGCTGCTGAGCGGAACGGGGGACGGTTCCAGGGTTTATTCAGGCTGAGAGGAAAAGGAGAGCCCGTTTGTTGTATTTTAGATTTGGGAAAAGATGTTGTAAGTCAGGAGGCAGTAAAGCAGCTGTTGGAGATGTAGGGGAAGGGGTAGTTCTGGCTAGCTGACCGGTTTTAGGGACTCTGTGCCCCTACTGTGCTTCCTGCTCTCCGGAGCTAGCGAGCTACTAGCTAGCTAACCTACAAGCTGCCAAAGTGTGACCCAGCTTATCTGCTGTCCTTCTTCTAGCTTATTTAGCACTAAGCAGTGATAATATGTAGCTGATATTCAATAATGGCTCATTTCTAACAGGGATAAGTGACTAACTGTATGACAGCAGCTCGATATGTCACATTAGGACCAGTGCCTTTAGTACCACACAGCTAGTACAGGCTCTGTATTGGTGCACTGGGCAGTATTACAGTATTTCACACTGCATGCTTTTTTAAGCACATCCAGGACTTAATAAACACTAATAATAGATTAGGGATTAATAATAATAATAATAACAACAACAATAATAATAATAAAGGTAGTGATTAATAATAATAATAATAACAATAATAATAAAGGTGCAGGTATTTGTCACTGTACAGCGAAATGTGTCCTTTGCATTTAACCCATCTGTGGTAGTGAATATATATATATATATACACACACACACACACACACACACACACACACACACACACACACATTAGTGAACTAGGGGCACTGAGTACACACACACACACACACCCAGAGCGGTGGGCAGCCAACTCCAGCACCCGGGGAGCAGAAAGGGTAAAGGGTCTTGCTCAAGGGCCCAACAGTGGCAGCTTGCCGAGCCCGGGAATCGAACCCACAACCCTGTTGATGGGTTCGATTAATGACTGTATTGACGATGAGAGAGATCAATTAGCTACATGTATCGTGATCAATAACGTGTATCGTGAGAAATGTCTTTACATATTGTGATAGAACTTTTTTTTCCAGCCCGACGTCATAATCAGATTTTCATCTGAATTTCTACCTCGATTGATACGAGCCTCGAAAGCAGCCATGGTAGAAAAATAAAGTTTACCGACGTAAATCGTTCCCTCAATTTGGAGGAGAAACTAATGTATTAAATTGGAGGAGCAAATGATTAAGTTGGAGGAATGGATTAAACATTAGACATTGTGGTAATGTCAAGGTTAGGAGAGGGAAGTTATTACGTCGAGGGAACGAGTTGTTAGACTGAGGGGATGGTTTATTATTAAAAGTTAAAATGGACTGTAGGATTGAGAGGGCAAAAATATTTAATTACAGTTGAGTAAATGGAGGGAACGGGTCATTAAAATGTGGAAATGGTTGGTGAAATGAAGGGGAATGAATTGAAGTGAAGTTCAGGGAACGATTTATTAAAATGAGAAAATGAGTGGTGAAGTTGAGGGAATTAGTTGATAAGTTGTGGGAACGATTTATTAAATCAAGGGAAGGGGTTGTTAAACTGAAGGAATGGATTGTAAAATTGAGAGAACAATTTATCCAAATGAGGGAACAAATTGTTAAATTACTGTTGTTTAAATTGAGGAAGAAAAACAAATTGTGGGAAAGAATTGTTTTATTATTTATTATGTTTTTCCCATTTTAATTCAACTGTGTTAAATTAACAGCTGATTAAATTGAAGGAACAGATTGCAAAATTGTGGGAATTGTTTATCAAATTGATTGAACAATTTATGATATTAAATTTAGGGAATAATTTATTAAATTGAGGGAACGATTTATGAAGCAAGGCAATGTTTTAAGTCACACAATATTATTTTTCTGCGTTAATACTTTAGGGGCTTTGAGCTTTATGTAAGTGCCGTAGAGTTGAACTGTTGCGCCATTAAAGGTGGAATGGAAGATGTCCCTTTACCCGATTACTTGATACCATCTCTGATAATAAAAATAGTGGATATTCATACATTCAGACATTTTTACGTTTGACATTTTTATATGTGAATATGGATGCAGAACACTTTACAAGCTGTTCAGAACTGATTCAGTAGGATTATTCATAGCAGACTCAGACTTTTGTACACTAGCTCAGATGATCCAGATGTATTGTATTGATAATCATGTCGATTGATCAAACCTGTGCTTGTATGTATGTGTATTTCTTTCTCACAGTATATTCCGCTGGTTAAAATGATGAAAATGCGGTCAGTATCTTTCGCCATTTCCAGTAGTGATGGGTCACTTTGGTTGTTTCTTCACTCATTTAGGTACATGTATCATGTCCTGACGAAGAACACGACAGTGACTGATCACAACCGCAACTTGCTGGTTGAGACAATTCGATCCATCACCGAAATCCTTATCTGGGGGGATCAGAATGACAGCTCGGTTTTCGAGTAAGTAGGTTTCAGTTATTCGTAACGTTGAAGCTATGAGATGTAGGGAATAAGCTACTGTAGGCTTTTTCTCTCACATTTTATGTAATTTCACGTGACTTGATCTGTTCTAGATAACAGATTAGACCTCACACAGGTCTAATACATGTTTAATAAGCGTAATAACTGTGTTTGTTATCCTCCTCCTTTTCAGCTTCTTTTTGGAGAAGAACATGTTTGCCTTTTTCCTCAACATTTTACGCCAGAAGTCTGGCCGGTATGTTTGCGTCCAGCTCTTGCAGACGCTCAACATACTGTTTGAGAACATAAGTCATGAGACGTCGCTCTGTAAGTATTCACGGACGGCTATGACTGAAGTCATTCCCACCTCCGCCCTCCATCTTCTAATGCTTTCCCCTTTTCTCCCACAGATTACCTGCTGTCCAATAACCATGTTAATTCCATCATTGTCCATAAGTTCGACTTCTCCGATGAGGAAATTATGGCCTACTATATCTCGTTTTTGAAGACGCTGTCCCTCAAACTCAACAACCACACTGTACATTTCTTTTACAATGAGGTAAGGTACTTTTTGTTGTTTGCGACAAGATGCCTGGAAGGCTCTGGCCCTTTGGCAAGTCTTATATCTCCAAGTTTTACTGCCTAGACTAGGTTTAGAAGCAAAGTAAATGAAAGCTAGATCAGCAGTGGTCAGTTCTGTCAGTTCTGGTCCTTGAAGGTTGTTGTTGTCCAACAGAGTTTGATCATTTTGGTACTCTAACACACTGGATGCGACTCCTGTTGCCAGTTGGGGTGAATAATTAAGTCTGTATAATATGGAATAATCAAGTTTTTCCGTTATTTGTTACTAAATCCGACGCCAAAAAACAAATACGCTTTTGATTTGATGCTGAAATTAAGAATAAAAAAAAAAAAACAGAAGCTGCTGTCATTAGCTTTGTTCATTTTTGTTATTACGGATTATGAATCGCTCAAATACCTCTTATGAAGCTGTCAGCTTTTAAATTTAGCTTGTGGTTGTTTTATGCTTTTGCTAACTAACAGTAAAGACGAATAACTTGTTATAATAACTATAATAAATTTTCTGCTACTTAAAAAGGTAAATAATACTATGAATTATTACTGTAAGCAGTAACAGCAGCAGGAAAACCGTATTCCACACTGTTATGGTTAAACTTTGGCTTTAATCCGCAGCCCACATACGTCTAGAACCGCCTCTTATTTGTGGGAGAAACGCGTAATTTGTCGTCACCAACTAATTGACTGTTCAATTATTTGACTAATTTAAACTAATTTGGTCATTGATTTCACATTTACATATTTCCTTAAAATCTTTCCCAGTCTTCACATCACCGATAACAGCGATGTGCCTAAATTTGCACGGTGCTGATACAGAATAACTCAAAACGTTACTGATTAAGCTCAAAACACAAAGAATTCAGAACTTCTGGGTCACACAACTATTAATCTTATTAAACAACTTATTAAACATAAACAACAAAACTTATTAATTATAAAAATCAAGTTCAGCCTCAGGTTGATTTGTTTTTTTTCCACTACCTTATTTTTTAATATGAACATAAAATTCTAAAGTATGAAAAAAATACGTTATTAGTTTTGGTATTAAGTTCATAAAGGAATAATACAATAATAAAACAGACAGAGATGTGTAGATTTGACCAATATTTTAGACCCATACAGGTTTATTGTCACAAAACAAAACTTGCATAAAGATGCATAGTCCCTCACAGTAGCACAAACACAAATATATGCAAAATAAATACTCTATATATACATCATTGCACTGTTTAAAATGTGCGGGTAGATATATATGAAGTGTTGACCTTACTTTTAGCATATAGACACTGGATAAGATGTGAATTCTGTATATTTAGGTAATGCTGGAGTACTACACCAAAATATCTGCATTTAGCACATTTTACTACGTTCATAACCCTAAATAAATAAGGTCTACATTTCATTTCCGTGAAGTAAATCCAGGCATATTCAATCCTAATCCTATATTTATTAATATTCCTGTATCAGCATCACCTGAATTCCTCTAATTTCACGTTTTAGAGGATGTGCTTTGGCAGCAGCCTTCCTGGACCAGAGTTGAACCAGACCCATCAAGCCCTAATCCGTTACTGATAGCATCGAGCCTTGCTGTTATTGTGTCCTAGGCTACATGTTCTGTAGTGTAAAACCCAAATGAACTGGTTTACGCGGCTCCTTTGTATAGGGGGAAGTTATTGGTGTACTGTAAATGGTTGTACATCAGCACTACTTCATCTCTTTATTCTTAGACACCACCGAGCATGAGTGTGTTTGCTGGTGTCAGGAATGAAGGAAGCCTGGAAGGAAGGATTTGCTGCATGAGAGATTTGCAGCTGCACACTTTTCATTTCTGATTATTTCCAGAAAGTGTCGAAGGTTTCACGAGCCTAGCAGAAGCTGTGTTGTAGGGAGGACACTTTCCCTGCAGTGAAAATTGTCATGCAGTCTTGCTCAGTTGCACCACATATTTGCCTCGGCTGTTGCAGTGAGGAACTTGCATCGGCAACCTGACCGATATGATTCCGCAATGCTGTCTCTATTTGTAAAATCATGCATCCGTTTGAGATCATGACCAGCCGATATTTTAGTGAGTTACTTGGTGCTTTCATTAAAAATAATACTAAATATTCACCAATATCAGCCGTCTGCAATATCAGCTGGGCCCTGAAGGAACATTTATGTAGCATACGGCCTTAATATATCATTGAATGCTTAACTGACTTGCAATAAGGAAAGTAAGAAGAATAGCCTTGCTGTCGTTGCTACTCCGAGCTCAGCACTGTGGGGCAGGACAATGCTCACGAGAACTGCGTAACCTTTACCGATAACTCCTATTGCACTGCCGGCCCAGTTAAGAGATACAGAACCAACAGAGTCACAGGATTTTACTCAGATATGACTCTGGTTACGTAGACCTTGACCTGCCCATGGTTACATGCAGTGCCATTAGCAGCATGTTAAGCTCAGATGGAGCAACAACAGCATTGCTATTCTCCTTGTACAGCCCCTTTCACCAAAGTTACATAGTCCAGAGTCCTGATAGAGATGCTATTCTCTCTGTTACAATCAGTGGAGCTATTTTTGAGGGGCTATTTAAAATCCCCAAAAAATTAATAAACAGTTAAATTAATTGAGCAGCTTGCTCAGTTGTGGTAAAGAGGTCACATGACTACCTCTGTAAGTATTTAAATGTTAAAATCCAGATATTACAATGATTTCATTGCATTATTATGTTCCAGAAATGGGGTCCGAACCGGTTCTGTGTAATATATGACATTTTCTGAAAGTGTTTGAATGGTTAAATGCTGCATAGTGTTATAACAGTAACAGTAGAGGTGGAGGTAGAGATGCTGCTATCCTGTGCAGCCGTCCTCTCTCTCTGAGCCAATCCTTCCGTCCAGTGTGGTGCCTCGTTCACGGCCTCACTCTCTGTCTCCCATGCTTCCAGCACACTAATGATTTTGCCCTGTACACGGAGGCCATTAAGTTTTTCAACCACCCAGAGAGCATGGTCAGGATCGCAGTCAGGACTATCACACTCAATGTGTATAAAGGTGAGTAGATGAAAAGCCTGGCTCTCTGCTGCAGCTGCCTGCTCCTCTTCCTCCTCTGCTATTAATCGCTCTTATGCCTGCATTCGAAACATGCCGATGCCGATGCGGCCCTGCACCCCCATTCGCTAAGAGGTAACACCCATGCCTACACGCTCACACTGTTTTGTCAATAAAGGGACGATTACCTTCTTTGATATGGGCAAAAGCAGTTGACTTTGGCTACGGCTCCAACGACCTCAGCTCATGTCCGTGTCTAAGCTCTTGCCTGCTTCTTACTCTTGGTTTGGGAGTAGCTTCGTCAAGAGGCAGGCTCTTGGCTGGGAATAGTGGGAGGTTGGGCTGATTTTTTTTTTTGGGGGGGGGGGGGCAAATTGCAGAAGGTGCATGGTGTCTTAATGTACTGACTAATGTGCCTGTTGTTGAATGTATGTGTACTAGAGCTGGCACGATACCACTGGAGTCTTTTCCCAAGCCGACACATTGAGCATCAGTTGATACTGATACCAGCTGGACCTGTCATGAGCATGAAATTTTACCTACCCAGTGGGCTGCTTCTAGCGATCTTGCTCCCCAGCCATTGCTCCTTTACTTAGTAGCTGATATTGGGTATGTTGACATTATGTGCGCACTGTTACACTGCGTTAAGAACACATTCCAGTGAGTACGGCGCTGCACTATGACCCGTGGACCGCAGGTTCGAATCCGTGGTCATGCTGCCTGCCATCAGCAGCCGGAGCCTGAGAGAGCACAATTGGCCTTGCTCTCTCCGGGTGGGGAGATGGAATAATTGCCATCAAGCGATTGTGTAAAAACTGAGACGGGCCTAAGACCAATCTGCTTGTTTTTACACTTTAAAATATGCATTTTTAAACCAAAAACAAAGAAGTTATGTTATGATATTAGATTATATCAGTGTTTCTGCTTTGTCAGAATTGTATGAAATCTCATAATCACAATTACAAAACTGTTGCAGCTTAATGCCAGTAATTACATTACAGATGGAGAATACAGTAGAGTACAGTATATAAAAAAATCACTATAATTAAGTTTCCATGTTTTATTTATTTATTTTTAAGGTATTTGTCCTTTTTTTGTGCTCCGACACCATGTCTAGCATTTTCTGCTGGTATCAGCTTTCACGATGCTTCATATCAGTGCCATCTCTGTTACTTACCGGGGCGAAGGATTCAGTGTAAAGATGCTCTGTTTGGGACTTTCCTCTGCCCTCTTTGCTTTCCAGCATGTTGGTGTGCATTGGCAGAGCTTCTTCAGGTTCCTCTTGTTGGTTCTGTTCACGTGGGTTCATGGTTTGCTCATTTTATTTTTTTATTTTTATTTTTTTTCATTATTGTTATTCGGGGGTGTTTGTAGGACCACAAGCTCGGGTGTGGCTCGGTTGTGGGGGTGGTGTGGTGGGATTTTGAGCTGTAAACTTCATACCTGTAGGGCTAGAAGCTCCACTCAATCCCTTAACCCTATTAACAGTGTGTCTGTTTTCCCTTCTCCCTCTATGGTGACTCCTGTGTGCCTTATTCCAGTGTCATGTAAGTTGGTCGATTTTCAGAACTTTTTAACTTTCTTTTATCATTTTGCTTTCGTCCCCTTGTGCCAGTTGCCCTGCATGCTCATTTGTTAAGTTGTAAATGCACCAATTTTGTGGATTTACGTGCAATTTATGTGCCAAAATTCAGTTTCTGAAAACCAAATCGAACCGCCTGACACCAGTGTCGTAATTTAAGCCTTTATTTTCTATGTGATTTTGGGCAGTATTTGTTTTTCTGTTGTTGTTGTTGTTGATGTGTTTTTTCTTTAAGGTTAAGGCTAGGGTTTGGATTTAGGGTTGATTCAGGGTTACGATTAAGG
>NC_132889.1:3960282-4010282 GCF_030463535.1 Salminus brasiliensis | reverse complement strand
TTCCATTGTTATAAACCAGGTACTGAGACTGCAGATACACACTATTATTTGGAACCCAGTGTCTCAGCAACTACTCTGAATTGTAGACTATTATCAGTTACAGTAGAAACAGAGCTGACTACATCATGCTCCTTCCTGCTAATCACTAATACATTTTAAGAACTGACTCATAGGCTTAAAAAAAATTATTTTGACTTTAATTTTGATAAATCAGCAAAATCAAAACTAGTTCTTGTTATTTGAATGTCTGAGCCAGCATCCTGTAGAAACTTGATGCTTGTAAAAATCTGCTTGTGTGTAATGGTACCTTTTCCCAAAAGACTTTATTGTTGAATTGTAGAATGATAAAGTAGAAAGCTCAATTGTAGATTTGCAAAAAAGATGAACTAGGAAATTTTATTGTAGAATTGCAAAATCATAAACTAGAAGACTTCAGTGCAGAAATGTAGAAAGATTAACTAGAAGACTTTATTGTAGAAATGTAGAAAGGTAAACTATAACTTTATAGTAGAAAGATAAATTAGAATAATTTATTGTACAGTTGTAGAAATATAAACTGTAAAACTATTGTAGAAATGTCGAAATATAAACTAGAAAACTTTATTGTAGAGTTGTAGAAATATAAACTAGAAAACTATTGTAGAAATGTAGAAATATAAACTAGAAAACTTTATTGTAGAAAGATCAATTAAAACTTTAATGTAGAATTGTAGAAAGGTAAACTAGAAAACTTCATTGTAGGAAGATATAAGACTATTGTAGAATTGCAATGAACTAGAAGACTAGTGTAGAAAGATAAGCTAAAACTTTATTGTGGAGCTGTTGAAATATAAAGTAGAAAACTACTGTAGAATTGTAGAAAGGTAAACTGGAAGACTTTTATTGTAGAAATATGAACTAGAAAACATTATTGTAGAATTACAGGAAAATGAACTAAAACTTTATTGTAGAAAGATAAACAAGAAGACGTTATTGTAGAAATATAGATAGATGAACTAAAACTTTATTGTAGAAAGATTAACTAGAAAACTTTGTAGCTTAAACTAGAAGACTTGTAGAATTGCGATAAACTAGAAGACTTTAGTGTAGAAAGATAAGCTAAAACTTTATTGTGGAGCTGTAGAAATATAAAGTAGAAAACTACTGTAGAATTGTAGAAAGATAAACTGGAAGACTTATTGTAGAAATATAAACTAGAAAACATTATTGTAGAAGTACAGAAAAATGAACTAAAACTTTATTGTAGAAAGATAAACTAGAAGACTTTATTGTAGAGTTGTAGAAAGATAAACAAGAAGACGTTGTAGCTTAAACTAGAAGACTATTGTAGAATTGCAAAATGATAAACTAAAAGACTTCAGTATAGAATTGCAATATGATTACTAAAAAGATTGTAAAATTATGGAAAGAAACTAGAAGACTGTTGTAGAATTGTAGAAATATAAACTAGAAAACGTTATTGTAGAAATATAGATAGATGAACTAAAACTTTATTGTAGAAAGATTAACTAGAAAACTTTGTAGCTTAAACTAGAAGACTTGTAGAATTGCGATACACTAGAAGACTTTAGTGTAGAAAGATAAGCTAAAACTTTATTGTGGAGCTGTAGAAATATAAAGTAGAAAACTACTGTAGAATTGTAGAAAGATAAACTGGAAGACTTTTATTGTAGAAATATGAACTAGAAAACATTATTGTAGAATTACAGAAAAATGAACTAAAACTTTATTGTAGAAAGAAAAACTAGAAGACTTTATTGTAGAGTTGTAGAAAGATAAACAAGAAGACGTTGTAGCTTAAACTAGAAGACTATTGTAGAATTGCAAAATGATAAACTAAAAGACTTCAGTGTAGAATTGCAAAATGATTACTAAAAAGATTGTAAAATTATGGAAGGAAACTAGAAGACTGTTGTAAAATTTTGGAAATATAAACTAGAAAACATTATTGTAGAAATATAGATAGATGAACTAAAACTTTATTGTAGAAAGATTAACTAGAAAACTTTGTAGCTTAAACTAGAAGACTTGTAGAATTGCGATAAACTAGAAGACTTTAGTGTAGAAAGATAAGCTAAAACTTTATTGTGGAGCTGTAGAAATATAAACTAGAAAACTACTGTAGAATTGTAGAAAGATAAACTGGAAGACTTTTATTGTAGAAATATAAACTTGAAAACATTATTGTAGAAATACAGAAAAATGAACTAAAACTTTATTGTAGAAAGAAAAACTAGAAGACTTTATTGTAGAGTTGTAGAAAGATAAACAAGAAGACGTTGTAGCTTAAACTAGAAGACTATTGTAGAATTGCAAAATGATTACTAAAAAGATTGTAAAATTATGGAAAGAAACTAGAAGACTTGTAGAATTGTAGAAATATAAACTGGAAAATGTTATTGTAGAAATATAGAAAGATGAACTTAAACTTTATTGTAGAAAGATTAACTAGAAAACTTTGTAGCTTAAACTAGAAGACTTGTAGAATTGTGATACACTAGAAGACTTTAGTGTAGAAAGATAAGCTAAAACTTTATTGTGGAGCTGTAGAAATATAGAGTAGAAAACTACTGTAGAATTGTAGAAAGATAAACTGGAAGACTTTTATTGTAGAAAGATAAACTAGAAGACTTTATTGTAGAGTTGTAGAAAGATAAACAAGAAGACGTAGCTTAAACTAGGACTAGACTTCAGTGCAGAATTGCAAAATGATTGTTAGAAACATTGTAAAATTGCCTGGGCTCTAATTGCTCTAAATGCTCGGGTAGGTACATTTTTAGTTTCTTGTTTAAATCAAATGATCAAGGTTATCTGTGGCCTGAAGCAGCTGTCCTATCTTGATTACTTCTCTGTATCCATTTCAATTCCATTGAAAGTTCTTTTCATGTCATGCTTGTCTTTCAGTGTGAAGACCGCAAGATCAACCCTCAAGTGTCTCTTTACCTGCTCTCCCAGGTACGCGCAGTCGTTTTATACTGCTTTCTAACAACCCAGGCAGAGAGCAGCCAAAGCCTGTTTCCCTGGAACAGCCTGCAGCAAGTTGGCTGCTTCCCTGAAGAGATAAATATCTTCTAATCTGTTCATAGAAGCAGCTGGTGTAATGAAAGCTTTTGGACTTTTGAACATTTTCTAAGAAGAGCAGCTGGAGCCAATTCTTCTTCTTTCACATTGCAGTCTCAGGTTTAATATTGTCAGGAGCTTTTTTTGTCTTAACACGTTTTTCAGCTCGTAGCCCTTTACCCAGTAGCACTGTCTGTACTGCTGTCCTGTAAATAGGCTGTCCAGTTTATATTTTTAATGTATTCTTTTCAGAGCCTGATGGCTCACAACTGTAGAACTATAGAAAGATTATTATATTATTGACTATTGTAGAATTTTTAAAAGATAAACAAGAAAATGTTTATTGTAGAATTGTAGAAAGATAAGATTACTGTCTGTGTTGCTGTCCTTTAATTAGGCTGACCAGTTTCTATTTTTAATAGATTCTTTTTAGAGATTATAAACTTTCACCTTTAATTTAAGTGTCTAGAGTGTCTAGAGCCTGATGGCTCACTATTTTAGAATTGTAGAAAGACAAACTAGAAGACCTTTATTGTAGAATTATGGAAAAATAAGCTACTGTCTGTATTACTGTTCTTTAAATAGGCTGTCTAGTTTCAGTGTTTTCTTTCCAGTGTCTAGAGCCTGACGGCTCACTATTGTAGAACTGTAGACTATAAACTATAAACTAGAAGACTTAATCATAGAAATATAAAAAAAGATACACTAGAAAACTTTTATTGTAGAACTGTTGAAAGACAAACTAGAAGACTTTTATTTTTATTGTGGAAAGATACATTACTGTCTGTACTGCTGTTCATTTAAATAGGCTGTGTAGTTTCTATTTTTAATAGATTTATTTTAGAGATTATAAACTTCCACTTTCAAGAGCCTAGAGCCTTATGACTTACTATTGTAGAATTGTAGATCAATTAGAAGACTTTATAATAGAAACGTAGAAAGATAAACTAGAAGACTTTTATTGTAGAATTGCTAAAAGACAAAACTAGAAGAATATATGTAGAAATGATAATGTAGAATATTTTTACTGTAGAAAGACAAAGTAGAAGACCTTTATTGTAGAATTATGGAAAAATAAGCTAGTCTGTAAGTCTGTATTACTGTTCTTTAAATAGGCTGTCTAGTTTCAGTGTTTTCTTTCCAGTGTCTAGAGCCTGACGGCTCACTATTGTAGAACTGTAGACATATAAACTAGAAGACTTTATTATAGAAATGTAGAAAGATAAATTAGAAGTTTTTTATTGTAGAATTGCTGAAAGACAAAACTAGAAGACACTTTTATAGAAATGTAGAAAGATAAAGTAAAAGACTTACTGTAGAAAGACAAACTAGAAACTTTTTATTGTAGAATTGCTTAAAGACAAAACTAGAAGACTGTTATAGAAATGTGGAAAGATAAAGTAGTATATTTTTTACTGTAGAAAGACAAACTAGAAAACTTTTATTGTAGAATTGTGGAAAGATAAGTTACTGTCTGTACTGCTGTCCTGTAATGAAGCTGTCCAGTTTCTATTTTTAATAGATTATTTTTAGAAATTATAAACGTTCAATTTAAGTGTCTAGATCCTGACGGCTCACTGTTATAGAATTGTAGATAAACTAGTTGACTTTTATCGTAAAATTGTGAAAAGATACATTACTGTCGGTCCTGCTGTCCTGTAAATAGGCCATCTAGTTTCTATTTTTAATTGAAGAAAAAAAAAAATAAAACTTCCACTTTCAGTTTAAGTGTATTTTTAAGAGCCTGACCGCTCACTGTTAGTGGAATCGAGCTGTTTCAGGGTAAGACGTGTGACAACTCAGGGCTGATAATAGTAGCCAGCTGTGGATGTCTTTGGAGAACTTATTTTACCATGGCTTAAGAATGTTGATTAAAGTAGAACTTGTTTAACAGATGTTGTGATACACGCATACACTGTATGGACAAAAGTATCCGGACACCAGCTCATTTGTTGTTTCTTCTGAACGTAAGGGTGGTAAAAAAGAGTCTGTCCAGCTTTTGTTGGAGTGACCATCTCTACTGAAGCATTGCTGTGAGGATTTGATTGCATTCAGTGACAAGAGCGTTAGCGAAGTCAGGATTTTGGATGACCACTTTCCTTTCCTTCCATCCTAAACCAACTCCTCAACTCTTTCCAAAAGTATTGGCTGTAGCACCATCATCATTCATGTTGATCTGCCAGTGAATTCTATAGGGACTAGACAAGCTGTGTGTGTTCATTAGAAGGGGTGTCCACAAATATTTGTACATGTGGTGTATGTTTATGCCCTGGTGTTTGCTGTTGGTTGATGTTCAGCTAGGTGGAGCTTCATAAACACCCCTGCTGGTAAGACGTGTGGCCTGTCATGGCTAATTGCAGTAACGGTCATTACTGTCCCATCCACAGGTGTTCCTCATCATCCACTACCAGCCTCTGGTGAATGCTCTGGCAGATGTTATTCTGAACGGAGACCTGACTGTTTTCTCCGCTCAGGCGGAGCAGAACATGCACAAGAACTCAGTGAGTCCCTCTGCACAACAACACGCTCCCACACACCAACTGAACCTGCATTCACACACACACACACACACACATTGTTGTATCCTGTATCTATTATACGGTGGTAAACCGTAACTGTTAGACCATGAGCATCACTGCAGGCTACAAATGTCAAAACTCGTCAAAAAACAGAAGAAAACACCCACCTGTGTGAATATGCTAATTTCTGGTATTCATGATATACACTATATGGACAAAAGTATTGGGACACCTGCTTATTCATTGTTTCTTTGTAAATCAAGGGTATTTTTCCTTTTTTTGTTGGAGTAACTGTCACTACTGTCCAGGGAAGAAGACTTTATACTAGATTTTGGAGGAGCATTGCTGTGAGAATTTGATTGCAATGAGCAACAAGAGCTTTTTGTGAGGTCAGGATGTTGAATGATCACCACCCCGCCTCATCCCCAGCTTGAGAGCATACAGTTCCACTGCTCCACAGCTCAGTGCTGGGGGGGGCTCGAGCCCATTTCTGATACTGGGCATAGTGCCAATTGGTTCATGATGTTCATCTGCTCCAGAGAGTCCTGTTCTATTTGAAGTACTTCTCTACAGGGACTAGTCAAGCTGTGTGTGAAACTTTATTTATTTCTTCATTTTATTCATATTTCGCTCTGAGGAAACCGTGAACGAACAGGTGTCCCAATACTTTTGTCCAAACTTTTTTTTTTTTTTTTTTAAACCTAACCCTGAGCTTAACCTATAGGTTGCTACTGTTATTTCACTGAAGTGAAGAAAAAAAAAACGTGGTTCACTGGTTCAAAGGTAAGCGGAGTCATGCAGAGTGGGTGTAGTGTAAAATACTTCACCACAGACCAACGTACCGGCTGTTTCTTTACAGAGGTGATGGAACCTGGGGTCGCCATGACTACAACACCATATACAAGCATGTTATTTTTATATCCAATAATAAGCTCTGATGATTATCGGAAAATCGGAAATGAAAGAAATATCTGAAAAGCTCGGGCAGCTAGGCCTGTCACGATAATTACGTTATCGGCTTATCGTACGGTCAGTAATGCCCATTGTGTTTACTTGAGTGTATTTTTCTTTTATTTTTTTAATTTTTTATTTTTTTATTTTTTAAGCAGAGACGTTGCTTTTACCCAGACATGGTTGCAGCTGTGGTCCTTCTCACCGTTTACTCAAGCCATAGCTTGAGTATTCCAGCGTGTGTATGTTGCGTCTGTTGTAAACAACAAGCGTAGTGGCAGCTTCCACACTGTCATGCACGCCGTGCCTGACCCTGCATACAGCTGCAGAACCACTGTCGCTGTGCCAAACCATAGGACATATATTGCTGTGCGCAATTCCAGTCGGAAAGTTTGGAAGACTGAATCCGAATGGACTGCATTCTGCAGCTTAGACGTATGGAGGGGGGTACATTTTTACTTTAAGCCAAATGAACGAGGAGATTAACGCCCATTAACGTGCGTGAGCCGGTATGTCGACTTTGTTAAATTAGTAAAACAGTGGTTTTATTTATTTATTGTTTTATGTTTTGCTTATGTAGGATAGGTAATCCATTACATACAAATATATATGATCTAATATGATTATATTTATTATTATTATATATTATATGCTATAATATTATCATCAAATGATATATATATATACATGCATACATACACATACACAGTACCTCTTAAAAACAGCTGATCCAAATGCTAGCGTGACCCATACTCTGATTTGGGATACACCATAGTAAGGATGTCGGTTCAACTGAAGGGAGATGATTGGGTCATATAGGCTGTTAAGACTATTTATTGGTCTGTTGCTAAATGAGCAAATATCCCCAAGATCGAAGCATTTCTATTGGTCCATTCAGAGACGAGGTGTGATCATGAGCTGTCCCTGGACAGTAGAGACAGCACAGCCTTTGGTGTGTTGGCTTATAAGGGAGAACGTGCATTGCCCGCATTGTACACTCTGCTCAATTAATAAAACAGTGGTTTATTTATTTATTTTTTAATGTTTTGCTTATGTAGGATAGGTACACCATTTAAAAATATATATATTATATAATATTATTATTATATGCAGTAGTATTGTCATCAAATGAGGGGCATTAAATGGTCTAGAAATGACAATATTATCAGTTATTGCAATTATTTAATTATTTTTGTTGTGACAGGCCTAAGCTCAGCTTTCTTTACGGGCTGTTTTGCCTACCCTGCATTTACATAAAAAAAAGAAAGGAAAAAAAACCGACCTTATCAGTGATCTATAATTGTGTTCTAGAGTAATTCAGAGTAAACGTATGTAGTAATTTGCTGCATGCTTGAGAAGTGTGGTTCCTATCTCCACCATTGTGAATGTATCTGAATAAGATAAGCTTCTCTAGAACGAAGCGCTTTACGTCAGACCAGGCCGAACGATTCTGGTTCCATCTCATCTGGGATTTATTATGCAGAAATGTCGAAAAAATGCGTGGAATTCCCCATTAACTAAAAACTACTGTCCACATTGAGATCGAAGAGGAGCGAGGCGGTTCGGCTAATGACAGTGACGGACGTCGGCAGGCTTTACTGTGTGAAAGTTCACCCCAGCATCCAGCAGACGGACAGAACGCATGCAGATGGCCCACGCTCCCCGCTCTTACGATGGAGGAGGTGGCGATAATTTCTCAAAGACTCATAGATGTATTAATGAATTCATTTATTTAAGTAATTTAAAGAGCATTTTAGCCCTTTTTCATCGTAAAGCTGTGATCATACCATGCTGTTATAACTAATAACCCTTTCCTGTAGGCCGCGCACAATTTCTCGCCATATTAATATGAGCCACACACCCACGACCTGAATTTCTCTGCACCAAGAGCAGGGAAAATCTGGTCTCTGTCCCTGTATGTGTCAGCACCCTACTCGCCACACTCGTTTAATAATGCTCAGCATGGTGTCATACATCTCAAAATTGGCCTTGGACTTTTTGTGCTTCTTATGAGTGACCTGACCTGACCTGAATCTCCCTGACCTCGTATCTCCTTGTTTCCCGCTCCCTGCTGAGACATCCGGGTGAGCAGGAGTGAGCAGAGCTGTCCTGCTTCCTTCTGTTCTTGGGATTTGGAACAGGGCGGTTTGTGGCCTGGGGTCAGAGCCCCGCTAGTCCACCAGTCTTCTTCTTTGAAGGCCCTGCAGGAACGTCTAGATCCAGCACGTTTCGGTATCTTGCGCGGAATTAGGTTTCGCTGGAAGGGCTGAAGCATTAGGGTTTATTCGTTCGTTTTGAGACCCGAATGGATGCGACACCAGCGCTTGCCGGCCAATGGCGATGCCCATACCGATTCTGAGGAGCTTTAAAAAAAAATTCAAGTGAGCGATATCAGGCAATATCAGTCTCATTTCTACCATGTCGAATGACACAGACTGCAGGAACTGCAGTGAAACACTGCTTTTCTGACTGATATGACTGATATGATTCAGAGGCCGACACAAATGCGGAGGGTCAGTCTGCCGGTGTCACATTTCTCGAGTAATAGACGTATAGCAGCACTCTCACTGTGAAATTAGAAGATCCTGGAGAGACTTTTGGAGGTTCTTGAATTTGAAATTGTGGAGGAACATTCCAGAAAGTTTTATTTTAGGAGAAAAAGGTTTCTTGAAGGTTCCTAAAAGAACCTTGTAATAGTTTCAAGCTGAAGAACCTCTAAAGGTTTCTCAAGGAACTTA
Organism: Salminus brasiliensis; assembly: GCF_030463535.1. Lineage (NCBI taxonomy): Eukaryota > Metazoa > Chordata > Actinopteri > Characiformes > Bryconidae > Salminus > Salminus brasiliensis. The sequence goes on along the minus strand of NC_132889.1, from coordinate 4,001,014 downwards.
TACCATATACTTTTAACAGTGTAGGAGGGGGTTCCCCAGCTCTCTTAGCACTGAATGCTTCATTTGCATAATTTATCTTCAATTTTAATCATTTCATCTAACTATTTTATGTAGTGACTCCTATAAATGTCATATATATATATATATATATATATATATATATATATATATATATATATATATATATATATATATACACACACACAGTACCTCTTAAAAACAGCTGATCCAAATACTAGGGTGACCCATATTCTGATTTGGGATCCACCATAGTTAAAATGTTGGTTCAATTGAAGGGAGACGATTGGGTCCATTCAGAAACACAATGTGATCATGAGCTGTCCCTGGACAGTAGAGACAGCACAGCCTTTGGTGTGTTGGCTTATAAGGGAGAACGTGCATTACCCGCATTGTACACTCTGTTCATATGACATACACTCTCCTGACAAAAGTATTGGGACACCTGTTCATTCGGTGTTTACTTATTCCCTTATGGAGAAACTGTCTCTACAGTCCAGGGAAGGCTTTTTCGTACTAGATATTGCAGCGTGAGGTCAGGATGCTGGATGCTGGATGCTGATCACCACCCCACCCCATCACCCCCCAACTCCACAACTCATCCCAGAAGTATCGGATGGAGCACCACCACCATCACTATTCCAGAGCACACTGCAGTTCAGAGCACACTGCTCCACAGCTCCGTGCTGGGGGGTCGTAAACCCTTCAGAGTGTGCTATTCTAATGGCAGTGCTTCTTCTCTGCAGGGACTAGGCAGTCTGTGCAGACAAGCATGTGCCTGTGAGTCATTAGAAGGGGTGTCCACAAATAGTTGGACATATTGTGTATGTGATGAGTTGCACACCAGACCTGGTTACTACATTTGGATCCATGTTTTTTTATTTTTATTATTATGTTGCTCAGTTATCCAGTGTAATTTTGACAGGCTGCTGTCCAACCTCGATGTTATCTGGTGTTATCTACCAAAGCTCGCAATCTTCTCTGACCTCCACCACCATCTAGCATGGCTGCTCCCAGGCAGCGAGAGTAGAAACTCTGATTGTGGCTTGTGTGTGCTTCTGTTCTTCTCGAGAGCGTATTGACACTGAGGTAAGAGGGGCAGATAAGGCTCTGCATGTATGGCTGGTTTTTCTGCCTTCCTTTGAACTCGTCCCCAAAGCAGACGTCAGCGCTGCGCGTAGGTGGCTGTGAAACCGGTCCTGTGGTGCCGTCCCGCAGAGGATGGATTGTGTTGTCGTGGATTGGCAAAACCCCGGCCAAGCCATCATGCATATGCAGGTATGCAAATAATGCCATCAGGCTGTCCCGGGCGTTTATGCAAACGAAAATAAAAAAGAGGTGGCGGTTTCTGTTCTGGTGAAATGGTCTCGTACCAGTAACTTCGCTTCACTGCTCGTTTCACCTTTTTGCCGCACACCTCCACGACCCGGTGATCACATGCTTTTGTTTTTCTTTACTGTATTTAAATCCGGCATTTGCATAATTCATTTGAAACTGGAAGTCGTTGAAGCTTTTGCACACCCCCTACCTCAGCCCCCAGTGCTTGAAGGTGTAACTGCTTTGGAGCTGAGGGGAAACTAAGCGAGATACATACATCTGGACTGGTTTAGCCCAACGTTTGCTGTGTGCACTGTGACGCACGAAGCTATACCCAGTATACAAATACGAGCAAAGGCAAATAAACTCTGTGTTGAGAATGTCATTTCCAAGGGACTATTGCCAGTGCATCCTGGCCCAAAGATGAAGTCATAGTTGGCCTCACACACACACACACACACACACATACTTATACACACTGTCTACACTGCCTGTTTAGACAGCCATCAGACCTCGAACAAGGTCTGTACTGTAATACCTTTAAACAGTTACCATAAAGTTGCCATGAAGGGCGCTCGCTAATGTCGCTAATGTTGCTAATGCCGCTAATGTCGCTAATGTTTACATGGGCTGAGTGGGAGGAGTTGAACCTGTAAGTGCTGGTCTTTAGTCTGTCCAGCCTGTCCTCTCAGCTCCTTCCCAGCTTCGTTAAACCCCTCACAGGAGGATTCCTAGCAGCTCCGATTGTGTTACGGTGGTCTTTCGTCCGTGTTGGAGGGATCTTGAGACATGTCCCCTGTCTCCTAGATGACTGTATCCCAGGACAGAGTGCACTAGGGGGGTGCACTAGGGGGGTTTACACTGGACAGAGTGCCTGGCCCTACAGACATACACTCTTTTCTCTCTCTCTTTCTCTCTCTCACACACACCAGAGCAATTTCAGAGTTACCATTTCACCTGATCTCCATAAACCGTCCCCAGAGAAACATGGAGAACATAGACACTCCACCCAGATAGAGCTAAACGTGCCTCCAAAGCCTGGGTACCACCCATGTAGTGGTCAGTACCTACCAAAAATTCAAATGGGCAGCTAAGGCTCATTGATGCGATCCATGGAGGTCCCACCTCCCACCTTGCAGGACTTAAAGGATCTGCTGCTAGCCTAGTCAGGACACCCATCAGAAGTGTCTCAAATGGTCAGGTCTGGCGCAAGGGGGACCTACACAGTATCAGGCAGGTGGTGCTAATGTTATGGCTGATGTTATGGTGCAAGTGCTGTTATGAATATTTATGAATGTGGGATGTCCCTCTGTGTTGCACAGTGCAACAGCTGAGATCTTTTAAACCCCACTTCCCAGACTCCTCTGTACCTCCAACCTTCTCACCGAAGGCCTCAGAGATCCATGGTGATGACCATGGTGATCTTCTTCACCCCTCACTTCAACCTCAATCCAGAGCAGACCAGACTAAACGCCTAAGGTTTAAATAAGATCGACTCCTCCAGAATAATCCTCTAGAACCATGTTCTGATCATCTGCATCTGATAAATGGTGGGATGTTCGAACCTTCTCCTCACATGAGCTCCATCCTCAGTGTTGATCACATGAAGATCAGATGTCCGAATATTTTTTTTTTTTCACATGACTGCATGTGCATGTTAGTAGGCTTAATTATTGCATGTGGAGGCATTGCAACGGCTTAGCTGGGGGAAGTTATTGAGCTGTGTGTGTGTGTGTGTGTGTGTGTGTGTGTGTGTATATGCTGTGTTTACACCTGCAACAACAGCTGATGATGAGTTTGCACAGCTCACAGATGCACTGTCAGCTTTAACCAAACATAGGCTGTCATTTGGATGAGCAGTCACCCTTTTGGTTAAAACAGGACCCTTGGGAGTGTGTGGGTGTATATTTGTGTGTGTGTGTGTGTGTATATGCATGCATGCATGTGTGTGTATATGCATGCGTGTGTGTGTGTGTTTCTCAGAAACCGCCTCACTTCTGCTTAAGCACAAGGAGTGCAGCTCATCAGGGCCGCTGTGATCAGAAGCCTCTTCCCTTTTCCTCGTCTCGCGGCTCTCTGACTGGCTCAATCTCGGCAGCTTTACCCGGCACTGAGTAGAACCTGCCAGGAAGCGGTGCCTCCAGCCAAGTTCCTTATACCAACCCTGTGTGTACAGGAAAAACCATACCGATCATTTGTTTGCCCTTCAAGGAAGAAAAGGTTCAGAACATCTTTGCATTTTTTTTGGAGGAGGGGCCGAGTTCAGGAACTGGCACGTCTTTAATCTAGGTTCTAAAAGTGGATCAGTGGTTTAAATCACAGTGTTATTGTTTAAGACACAGTAGCAGACCTTTAAAACGATCAATTGCTTTGCATTAGTAGTGTAAAACGTGTGACGGGTGGTTGGCTTGAGCTTAACACATATATAAAAACAATAGATCACCCAGGTCAGGCTCCAGATCCAGACATATTCTATTCCAGTCCAGTTCTGAGGCTTTTTTTTTAACCACGGTGTTCAGAGCGCCATCTGGTGTCCACAGGGCGCCGCTAACGGACATCATTCATCCTCCCAAAAATCCTTCTCCGCTGTTCATCCTCCCAAAAAAATGATTTACCCACCTTAGGCATAAATCCTAATTAAAATAATCCTTTTTATCCAGACATGGGAGCCATTATTAACAATAAAACGTGACGGGGTGGTATGTTTACATCCCAAAATGACCACAGAGCTTCATGCGTTCAAGGTCCTGACCTAGCACACATGCCAATCAATCTGAAATCTCATTTACTTTGCATTGTTACTGTAAAACATGCGTGACGGGGTGGTTGGGTTGAGATTAACCATATAAAACCAATAGGCATGTCCCAATTCAGTCCAGTGGATCGAGATCGGCTGTCGGCTGTTTCTATTCCAGTCCAGTTCCGAAGCTTTGTTTTAACCACAGTGTTCAGAGCACCATCTGGTGTCCTCAAGGCACCGTTAACGGACAGCAGCAGCAGTGTGGACGTTCTCAGAAGGTAAATAAATGAGTTGAGTCTGCAGCAGTGTGGAGCTGTTTTACAGTGGAACCTGAAACGGACCATAATATCTGACCCTTTATAAAACCATCACTGAAACGCTCCGTTTTACCAGCGGGAGAACCGCAGAAACCAGCACATTCACCCACTATAAACCAGTTATTACACACCAGTAGACCAACAACCACAGATATCAGTCCAGAGTGCGTACCACCACTGCACACTCACACACACACAGGAAGTGATTAGACTGTAGTGTTGGAAAGGAGCCGGCAGCTGATTGGTCAGGGACTCCTCCAGCCAGTTTATTAGGCACATTTATTTGTTCTTCTGTCTACAAAATTCAAGGACGTGCTAACTAGCATTCTAACTCGTCATTAATCATCATAATTAATCACTAATATACCAATAAAACAATAGACAGGAGCTTTATTATGCAATTAATAACAGTTTACGAACAGTGTAGCGGCACAATCCTGCAACCAGCTGTGTTTCCAGGGTGCTTTTACCATCCTAGCTGTGTTCGCACCCAGGTACAGGAAAACCCTCTATACGGACGCATGAAAACGGTCACTTATTAATTAGAAATTAGTACAAATGGTTGTTACTTTTTAAGAAATATTATTTTCTCATATATTCTGTTAACAGTAACACTGGGATTCATTATTTATTAGTTTCCATTACAGCACACAATTAATTAAGCACACCATGTCTGGACACCCCTGACTGAATGGATGTTTTTCATGCGTGTTTTTAAAAAATAATAATTTATTTATTATTTATTATTATAAATTATATTAGATAATTATAAATTATTATTATTTATTTATTTTTAATGAAATGCAATTAGTTTTCAGCAGGAAACAATGGTCGCACTCAGTCTTCAAGCCAAATAGAAGAACATCCCCTCATGAAGATCCTGGAGAAAATGCTAGGAATGTGCAAAACTGCGTCAGGGCAGGGGGGGGGGGGCAACTTTTTGTAGAATCTGCACCAGAAGAATCATGTATGCATTTGCTTAAGACTGGTTCGGTGGCGGAGTAATTCCATATGTGTTGTTTCATAGGTTTGCTATTCTTACTTGTGGAATAACAGTGACGGCAAACCTATGAAACAACACATATGGAATTACTCAGCCACCGAACCAGTCTTAAGCAAATGCTGTTAGAAACTGTTATTAATTGCATAATAAAGCTCCAGTCTATTGGTTTATTGGTATATTAGTGATGGTAATAGTTAAAACGCTAGTTAGCACATCCTTGAATTTTGTAGACAGGAGAACAAATATATGTGCCTAATAAACTGGCTAGAGGAGTCCCTGACCAATCAGCTACAGTCTAATCACTTCCTGTGTCTGTGTGTGTGTGTGTGTGTGTGTGTAGGTGGTGGTACAAACTCTGGACTGATATCCACTTCCAGGCAGTCGCGAGGCCCTTCCTGCATGGTCTCTTGAGTGGTTTCGCCTGGTGGTAGCTATGGTGTTGCTAGACGGCTGCAGTAGTGTTGCTTGGTGCAGTGTTGCTATTGTGTGTTTTCGGCGGCTGCTAGGGCGTCACTAAGTGGTTGCTGTGGTATCCCATACGGTTGATTGGATATTTCATGAATACGCCCATACGTCTGAGCAAAAAGCCGTACGTATCCTGATCAGTCTCCATAACATTAGTACCGAATATTAATGCAGAATGTTAAATAGCCCCCCCTCGTGCCTCCGCAGCAGGTCTGAGCTTTCGAGGCATGGACTCCACAAGACCTCTGATAGCATCTGTCCTGTGGACGTTGTGAGGTGGGTGAGGCCGGTTGTCCTTTCTTGGACCACTGCATGCCATTCCATTATTGGAGATGACCCTCTGACCCTCATCTGGCCTTCACAATTTGCTTGCCGGGCTTCTAACACATCAGCTTCAGCAACTGACCGGTCACTTGCTCCCTAATCTGTAGAAGCCACTGTCAGCGTCAGGTGGTGCACCTGAGAAGTGGGACTAACTGTCACTGTTGCTTGACTTTTGGAGCATTGCTGTAAGGATTTGATTGCATTGGGGTGGGGTAGCCCACACCTGGGGTTAGGCAGCATGGTGCCAATAGGTTCCTTGCATTGTTGCTGCTCCAGGGAGTGCTTCTCTGCAGGCATGTCTGTGTCAGCAAATGGTGGAGCTGAATGCATTCATTAGAAGGGTGTCCACAAATATTTGGACATATAGTGTGTGTGTGTGTGTATGCTCAGGTGCAGGTGCTTATACGAGCATCATGGAGCACCTGCCATGAAACCGGTGAATGCAGGGCTGCTGAGGCCTGTTTTGCTCTGCTTAAAGCACAGATCACAGCAGAACTGCACTGCCTTTAACCTACTTTCCCTTTCCCATAACAACGGGCTAATGTGCACCAGCACTGCTCTCTTACCAGCAAGTCATACACACACACACACACATGCAAACACTCGCATCACGTGACCGTCCCCGGCCGCTAAACCACAGATGTGTTAATATTCATGCACGCGGTGCAGCACACGCACATGGGCACATGGACTTTGAAGGGGGGTTGGGGTAGGGGTTCGGGGTGGAGGTGGGTTGTATGGATGACGGCTGAAAAAAGCTCCTCTATCAGTGGCTCTCTCGCTGCTCCTGAGGCAGAGGCCGGAAGTGTACGTTTCGTGCAGAAGTGTGCTGGTTACCAAAACTCGCGGCTGTTTTTGAAGCCAGCAGATGAGCAGGCTTCCTCTGTTTTTCCCGTAGATGATCTGCGCTACCAGCAGCTCACACGTGTCCCAAGCCACGAGAGTCACACCTGCTGCCCTGCTTTGCTGGAAACTTCACTTCTAGCCCAGTGACACGGCTTCGGTGACTCGTTTCTGGCACCCCTGGTGTTTTATTAAGAGGGGTTGACGTGGTCCGTCTTCGTGGGTGCCTGCCCTGTCAGTGTGCCGTTGAGTGTGCAACTCTACATCAAGATTAAGAAGCTACCGATGGGGAGCGTGAGGCATTTCCGCCTGATTTTTCAGAGAATCGTACGAGGACCTGATTTCGATCTGTCTGTTCTAGTCAGAAGGTGATCTCTTGCTATCGCTCTGGAATCGTTAGACCTATGTGGAACCTGTCTGTCGGCGACGATCTGTGATTCATAAAGCTGCTGGATGCGTAATGAAGTCATAAACACAGAACCTGCTGGTCTCGGGTGGACCCTAATCATATATATATATATATTTTTTTTAATTATTTAATTTAATATATTTTATTATTATTATTATTGTAGCCCCTTGCGGTGGTTGCCTGAGCCCTACACTGGTTGAAAAGCTGAGCAGACTGACTAACAGATGGGGAGACAGACACACACAGCAAATATCACATTGTTAGCTTGCCATGACGTCACTTCCATAGCTCTGAGTATGTGTGTGAGTATGTGTGTGAGTGTGAGTGTGTATATGTGTGTGTATCAGTCCCCTGCTGGTAAATAGCTTTGCCATTTGCTCGCACTTCATACTGAAAAGCAACTCATTAGGTCTACGACCGCAACCTGGCCACAGGTGACTGTGGTGAGCGCTCCACTTCTCTGCATTGGAGGCTGCATTCCGTTAACTCTTCTTCACTGTGACCCATAATGAGTTTGGTTACAACCAGGAAACCAAGCTGTAGCAATACAAGCCTTGTTGTTTTTAGCATTTGTGAGCTTTCTGTTTAGAGAAGCCTGGCCAGCTAGCAGCAGTGCAGCCTTTTTTTTTAAGGCCTTTTTGAGGCCTTTTTCAATTACCGTGAAAAGTCTTCGTGAAAAGCATGGCGGCCTGCATTTGCACACCCTGGAAACTGGTCTGTATTTACAGCTCTGCCAGTGGATGCCTGACAAGGTGCCAGTTTATTAAAACCTGGCCAGCTAGCAGCAAAGCAGCCTTTTTCAATTACCCTGAAAAGTCTTAGTGAAAAGCATGGTGGGCAGAATTTGCACATCCTGGAAACTGGTCTGTATTTACAGCTCTGCCTCCAAGCCTTGTTGTTTTTAGCATTTGTGAGCTGCCGGTTTAGTGAAACCTGGACTGCTAGCAGCAGTGCAGCCTTTTTGAGGCCTTTTGGAGACCTTTTTCAATCACCATGGAAAGTGTTATTTTCAGATAGTGAAAAGCATGGCGGCCTGCATTTGCACACCCTGGAAACTGGTCTGTATTAACCGCTCTGCCAGTGGATGCCTGACAAGGTGCCAGTTTATTAAAACCCGGCCAGCTAGCAGCAAAGCAGCCTATTTTAAAGGCCTTTTTGGAACCTTTTTGAAGGCTTTCTCAATGATTGTGAAAAGTGTTATCTTCAGGTAGTGCAAGCATGCCGGCCTGCGTTTGCACATCATGTGAGGCTTGTTGTTTTTAGCATTTCTGAGCAGCCTGTTTCAATTACCATGAAAAGTCCAATTTTTCAATTACCCTGAAAAGTCTTAGTGAAAAGCATGGTGGGCAGAACTTGCACACCCTGTAAACTGGTCTGTATTTACAGCTCTGCCTCCAAGCCTTGTTGTTTTTAGCATTTGTGAGCTGCCTGCTGCCTATTTTAAAGGCCTTTTGGAGGCCTTTTTCAGTTACTGTGGAAGGTGTTATCTTCAGGTAGTGCAAGCATGCCGGCCTGCATTTGCACATCGTGTGAGGCTTGTTGTTTTTTAGCATTTGTGAGCTGCCGGTTTAGTGAAATCTGGCCAGCTAGCAGCAGTGCAGCCTTTTAGAGGTCTTTTGGAGGCCTTTCTGAAGCCTTTTTTATCCTCAAACAATGAAAAGCATGGTGGCCTGCATTTGCACACTGTGTAAACTGGTCAGTTCTAACCGATCTGCCTCAAAGCCTTGTTGTTTTTAGCATTTGTGAGCTGCCTGTTTATTAAAACCTGCCCAGATAGCAGCAGTGCAGCCTTTTAAAGGCCTTTTGAAGCCTTTTGGAGGCGTTGTCTCCAAGCCTTGGTGGTGATTTTTAAATTTTATAAATTTTTTTTTTTTTTTTTTTTACATTTCGAAGCCTCTTATTTTTCTAAATGGCATCGTCTGCATCGGTGGAGCCGGCTTTAGCCTCCAGTGAGTCACCATGGAAACTGTTATTATCTCGAGCCTTGAAATAGTATGAAAATGGCAAGATTATGCTTGCTTCTTAATCAGGGCTCTTTAAGCTTGCACTCGATTTCGCAGGAGAGCTTTTCTGCTTTTCTTTGAACGCTTTGATGTGTTCTCTGAAGCAGCAGACCCTGAGAGGTTCCGTGTAGGATGGTGTGCCTTTGACACGATGAGTAGTTCAAGCTAGTCTCCCCCTCTTCTCAGAATGACTGAGCTTTGGTTGATGTCTATCTGGGCACAGTGAGGTGGGGTCTCCGCTTTCTGGACGGCGATGTGGGCGGGGGGGTGGGGGGGTGGTGGAGGAACTGATTGTACAGTAGAGGTGGGAGGAACAATTGGTGGGACGTAGGGTTAAGATGGTGTGTTTTGGGTGCTTTGTAGATGCCAGATACATTTCAGTGGTCCTTTATTTGTTTGTTTGTTTGTTTGTTTGTCTGTCTGTCTATCTATCTCTGGGTTGGTGAGGCTCTCCCGACTTTTCTGTGTACTAAATCCGACTTGTGGACTGTTCTACTTGGGACTGAGACAATCCAACATCCCAGTTGAATCAAATTTCCAAGCTTGATGAGTTTTCTGGCTCCTCAAATCCTGGTCGAATGCTGCAGAGGCCAGTTCAAACATTAAAATAAACAGTTAGCTTAGCTTAAGATGTGGGAGTAAACCACCACAATTGGATTAACAAACCCTAACGAGTGTTAATATGAACCGAAATATGTCCCGCTTTTTACCCTAGTCCCAGGTTAGCATTGTTAGCATTGCACCTGGTCAGCATTGTGGGCGATACCAGTTGATGACGCATTAATGCATTTAAATCTTGGCCTAATGCGTTTTAGTTGAAATTTCCTACTTGAGACTCGGACAATCCGACATCCCAACATCTGCGAAATTTCCAAGCTTAATGAATTTTCTGGCTTTTTAAATCTTGGCCTAATACTGCGTTCAATTACCCACGGAAGTCGGATGTCTGAGTTGGAAATGATGACCAGGTCAGCATTAGCATTAGCGAGACCAGTTGATAATAATGCATTAACGCATTTAAATCTTGGCCTAATGCTCAACTAATGTCTGAGTTAGGAATGATGACCGGGTTAGCATTGTTAGCGAATGTTAGGACCAGTTGGTGACCATGCATTATGCTGTATTTGTGTAAACAGATAGAAGTTGGACAGTGCTGAGTGTGTGACTGGTGTAAGTGCTAATTAACTGTGTAGTACTACTGCTTTTACTACTCTTGAGGTATGGGGTGGCCATCTTGGATTTTGAACTTTGGGTTGGTGAGGCTCTTCCGACTTTCCGTACAGTAAATCCGACTTGTGGGGGCGTTTTAGTTGAAATATCCTACTTGGGACTCGGACAATCCGACATCCCGACATCGGTGAAATTGAAATTTCCAAGCTTAATGAACTTTCTGGCTTTTTAAATCTTGGCCTAATACTGTGTTCAATTACTCTCGGAAGTCAGATGTCTGAGTTGGAAATGATGACCAGGTCAGCATTAGCATTAGCGAGACCAGTTGAAAATTATGCATTAACGCATTTAAATCTGTTGAGAAATGGGGACGGCCAGTTTGGATTTTGAGCTGGGGGTTGGTGAGGCTCTCCCGAACTTTTTTCGGGACGTTTTAGTTGAAATGTCCTACTTCCGACATCCCAGAGCACAGCATAACGCTAATCAAGCCATTTCCGAAAACTACAGCAGTCACAGCCACGTCGTAAGACGGGACGGCTAGAGAAGATTTCTACAGTACAGAACGTTAGAAATGGCAGTTCAGGGGAACTGTGGAGGTCGAGCTAAGATCTGGAAGACCGGGAGCTCTAACTCTCAGAGAGATAGAGCTGCTCATATGCTGGTAGGACGAAACCAACAGCAGATCAAAACCCCTACATGACTACATGCCAGGAACCTGCTGAGGTTTAGGTGGTGCACTGGGCGATATGGCATACAACCACCAAGGCCTCTGAATACCTGTAGGTGCTGATTGGATAGCATAGTGGATAACACCACTGCCATGCAAACGAGATTCCGTCAAACTCCTTCCAGACTTCCCCTAGATGGGGTTTCGGTCCTCAAGGACCTCTCCAATAATTTCGAATTATTTATTTATTTATTGTTTAGGATCTTGTGTCCATTTTTGTTCAAACATCGTCAAGAAATGAGAGAAGCCTGCCTGCCTCGTCCTAGAGGTCCCACCTGACCTGCCTACACCCAGGCCCAGATATTTGTGGCACGCCCCAAAGTAGTAAAGCTTGAGGGTGCTCTTGTCCCACCGTGTCCTTAGCTGCTAGGCATCTGCTTCCTGTTGCAGAACGGTGCGTGCTTTCTTTCTGAGAAACCAGTGACCCTCTTTCTTTCCTCGTACGCTCTCTCTCATGTGGCATCGCAATTATCAGAGCTACCTTTGTCATTTACAGTGCAGCTTTCAGAATTTCAGTTTCAGGACTGTTTTCGGTCTCCTCTGTTTGCCTGTTTCAGTCGAAGTTTGGCACTTTTTTTTTTTTTTTTTTCTTCTACCTGTGGTGTGTGCATGTGTGTATATATGTGTGTATATATGTGTGTGTGTTTTGTCAGGAAGAAAACAAAGGAAGTGTATGCAAGATAGAGATCTTAACCTGTTTTGAACTTTAAGTGTCTTTTTGGTATTTTCTCAGAAAGCCTCAAAACCATCAAATTACAGTTAGGCCTGATCCTGCTTCTAGTTTTCAGAAGCGCGTCTCGGTTCTGGTCGTATCTCGGAGCCGGCTGTGGATGTGGCAAGGTAGCATAGCTCCCAAACTGAAGCCACGTTGTGATTTAGTGTGACTGAGCTGTTTGTCTCTGTTCTATGTACAGCCAAATGTGTCCTCTGTATTAAACCCATCTGTGGTAGTGAACACACACACACACACACTAGTGATCTAGGGGCAGTGAGCGCACACACACACACACACACACACACACACACACACACACACACACACACACCCAGAGCGGTGGGCAGCCAACTCCAGCGCCCGGGGAGCAGAGAGGGTGAAGGGCCTTGCTCAAGGGCTCAACAGTGGCAGCTCGCCGAGCCCGGGAATCGAACCCACAACCCTGTCATCAATAGCCCGGAGCTCTAACCGCTGAGCCACCACTGCCCCACTGTACGTACAGTGTATGTCCGAACACAGATGTGCAAATGCACACACGCAGCTTGTCTAGTCTCTAGAGAAGTGCTGCCAGTAGAATAGGACTCTATGGAGATCAACACGAACCTATTGGCCATGCCTAATAATGCCAGGCGTGAGTTATAGAGGGGTATAAAGCCCCCCAGCATTGAGGAGCTGTGGAGCAGTGGAAGAACTGTGCATTCTGGAATGATGGTGGTGGTGCTCCGTCCAGTACTTTTGGGATGAGTTGAGGAGTTTGGGATGACGAGGTGGGGTGGTGATCAGTCATCCAACATCCTGACCTCACTAACGCTCTTGTTGCTGAATGCAATCAAATCCTCACAGCAATGCTCCTCCAAAATCGAGTAGAAAGCTTCTTCCCTAGACAGTAGAGACAGTTACTCCAACAAAAGCAGGATGAGCAACACTTCATATGTTTTAATATAAGAAAATATTTGCATATAAATTTCTTTAATTGAAGTTTCGTGGCTTAGACTTTATATGCAGTGCCGTATGTTGCACATATATTTTGGATAAAAGGGAAATATTCACATAAAATTTTTCTTGTTTGTCACATATATGGACATATATTGCACATTTTAGATATTAATAAATGTATTCTCATATAATTTGTTCTTATATAATATATTCTTATAAATACATATAGTTTCACTGCTAAGATGTCACATATATGCATTGCACAAATATTCTGAATATGTGAAAATATATATTGTAATTTCACTGCTGTGACATTACATTTATGGGCATATATATATATATATATATATCAGATGAAATTAGTTCTAAGGAAATACATATTTACATTTAAAATCCGGTGCTAAGACAATATATGCAGTGCCATACATAGCACATATTATATATTGGAAATAAGGAAGTACATGTACATACAATTTATTTATTTTATTTTTTTTTTTGTAATTTTACTGCCAAGGCATCACAAAAATGGGCATACACTGCACATATATTTTAGATTTCAGAATCAGAAATACATTGATCCCTGGAGAGAAATTGCAGTTGTTACAGTTGCAACTGTTCGTGTAAGAATAAACACTATATAAAATAAAACCTCTATAAAAACGCTATAAAAACACTTTAAAAATAAATATTATGAAATGTACACCCTGTAAAATGAACACTATAAATAATCACTCTAAAAATCACTCTATAAAAGTATAGAAAGTCTATAAAAGTAGACTCTATAAAAGTAAATATAAAAACAATTCTGTAAATACGCTTTATAAAATAAGCTCTATAAATAAGCACCCTAAAACACTCTATGCAATAAAACTCTATCAAATAAAATACATTTAAGACAAAGAGAACATTTCTTGTTAGAAAAAATGTACATATATATTTACATATATATAAATATATTGGAAGTAACTGTGATGAGTGAGTTATTGTGCACACATTAAATTGAAGTACAGTATTATTATTATTATTATTATTATTGCTATTATATTACTATTATTAGTATGTATTATTATTATTATTGTTATTATTATTGCATATACTTTTGCATAGTCCTTGTACTTCCAGTACTAAGATATCAACATACACTTTGCACATATATTTTGAGTGTGAGGAAATATTGTGGTGGTAATGTTTATATACATTATATATATTATTATTACACATAATCTGCACTGGGTGGATGAAGCCCACTTTGGTCTAATGTGTTTTGGTCTCTGTGCTTTTCCAGTCCAATAGTGGAGTGCGTCGCTTCAGCAAGCCGGCAGAGAGTCTGGAGCGCTCCCTGGAGATGAGCCGGCAGCGGGGCAGGAAGAAAACGCAGAAGCGGCCCAACTACAAGAACGTAGGAGAGGAGGAAGAGGAGGAGAGAGGTGCTGAGGAAGGCACGGAGGAGGAGAAGGATAAGGCTAAAGGTACAGAGGCTAGCTCAAAGGCTAGCAGGACGAGTGGGGACACGGAAGGTGAGTGGCAACGGATGAATGTCCCACCATCATTGACTAATCTTCCATTCTCCAGAGCGCCCCCTTTTGCAGCCGTGGCGCCGCTCTCTGAACTGGCTGTAGGTGCATAGATGACAAACAACAAACAAGCGGACAGACAGTGTCGATACTGTGCCCTAAAGGCGTGTCCCAGTCTGATAACCGCCAATGGCAAACAGTAGAAGCTTGAAGGGTGTGGTCATGCAATGTGCTGCCAGGAGCTGCATTTCTCAGGCCTTCTGTAGTTGGGTTAAATCAACAATCTGAAGTAGTGTCCAGTCCGACAACTCCGAGATAAGTAAATATTATTTCCCTGTCTGGATTCAATAAATCAAGTGACTGTCACTTTACAGCTGGGGTGTCCAGTTACAGTCCTGAGGAGCCAAAGTCCAGCATGGTTTTGGCATTCCCCTGCCTTAACACTCATGGGAACCTGCAGGCCAAGGATCAACCTCTGACTGGAATTAAGTGTTCTTACAGGGAAAGCACTAGATGAAGGTCCTCCAGGGCCTCAACTAGACCCTGCTGCATTACAGCTAGCTTGTTTTGACCAGTTTCAGTGCTGGCCCACCTCATGGACTTCTGGATTTTGCATTGAGCAGTCCTCTACGTTTTACATCAATAGATCATCAGATGCAGGCTAGCAGTGGCTAGTTTGACCATATGTTATTGTTACTGAAGGTTCTGAACGACCTACAGAACCCTAAACAGTGCTAAAACAGTGCTGTGCAAAAGTTTGAGGCACATTATTATAAAGCATGTCCCTCAGCAGTGAGAGAGTTTGTACTGTAGAAGCTCCAGATCTCATCAGAACATAAATCCAGTAAAAGGAGAAACAAGAGCTTCTCATTCTGAAGAAAGAAAGTAGTGAGATCTTGTCGGTGAGCTAGTCTAAAGAACAGAGCTCGGTTCCTCCAGTCCAGCCAGCACAGAGTGGAGGATGTGTTCAACTCCATCAGCAGCAGCAGCAGCAGCTCACCTGATTTAGCATCATTAAGCCCTGATTTACCACCAAACCAGGTGTTGATCTGAGGAGAACTCTAAATAATACTAGACTCCATGAGGAGAACTTTGGAGATGTTCTAATGATGAACACAGTGATGGAGAACCTCCACACCTTTCTGTAGGAGTGTTATTATTAGTGTTTATTCTAATATCAGTGATTTACTGAGGATTTATACACTTACTGCCCAGATGTCAAACTTTTGCACAGTGTTGTATATAACAAGAAAGTTGGCTATAGACTTCCTGTTGCTTCTTAAATAGAGTTTTTTGTGAATGTTAAAAAGTGGTTATTATTATTAGTTATAATAAAAAAGGATTAGTTATTAAATATTAATACTTTTGGCTGTATTTTTTTACTCCCTTAACCCACTGGACCCTGGTATTTCTGCCTTCATGTTTATTGTTTTCCATTATTAACTAGGGATGTCCCAAGAACCAATATTTCGGTACCAGGTCGATACCTAAATTTTAAAAATCATGATGGTACTTGTTTTATATGGTACCAAAGTGTGAGAAGCAGGAATGCCCAGGGGATCAAATACATCAAAATACATAAATACATAAATTGTAAAAGATGCAAATTTCTACATTATTTTATATTCAAGCTGCTGCCCAGTATTATTATTAATATCACTGGCAAAATGATCCATACAAAATTATCCAGCAAGATTTATGAGATGTGAACTGTTTTTGTAGTTATAACAAGCAAACAGAAAAAAATGCAGATTTAAAAAATATATATTAATTTAATTGGTTTTATTGTATTTATTAATTTATTTATATTTAGAATATTTGTTGAACTCATAGTATTGTGATATCTCTATTTGCGCGGTTAAAATTATTTTATATCTAAGTATCTAAGTGATTCAATAAATGCAAAAATTGTATGTTGTGGTTGTCATAAATCACTACTTTATAAAGAAAAACATATCAGTCAGTCTGTAAAAGACTCATATCCTGCACTTACTGATCAACATGCCGCTCAGATCATATCCAAGCTTGTCCAACATGTGAGTGCTTCTGCTGTATCAGTCATGTAGCAAAGGAAACCCCAGAACTGCTTAAATTCGCTGTGTTGGTCCCTCGTAGAAAAGCACTTTTTGGGTGCAGTGGGTTAATCCAGCCGTAAGTGTTGTCCAATCAAAGCCAGTTCTCAGAGCCCGCCCACTTTTTTCGCTGCCATTTCATATCTAGTCCCCTGTGCTGATGATAGTCATTCTGGTCCACATTCATTCTGTGCTGTCCACCTTTCCGGGCGGGGGCTGAGGGTGACCCAAACCTCAGATCACATTCCTCTCAGACTCAAACCTTCTCCTTCTGTCCTCTCCATGGTGTCTCACTGTGCTGCTTATTGTGCTTTCATCCACATTTGTAAGTCACAGCCGTGGTTCACAGTCTCTGCTTTCACTGGGCAGCACTGTAGCGTCCACTGTTGAGGCTCGTCCTGGTTTTTATATTCAGTTGAGAATCCGAAATATGAAAATAGCAAAAAAGAAAAGTCTCATTATTTTGTTATTTGTTTGGGAATCTGATGGGAAAAAATTCTTAGTATTTGGTGTTCTTTTGATTTTATGCTGAAATCAGAAATAGAAAATTAGCGGGACGAGTAAATAAGGCACTTCCACTATTAGCCAAGGATCGCTGGTTCAAATCTCTGGTCACGCAGCTTGCTGTCAGCAGCTGGAGCCTGAGAGAGCACAATTGACCTTACTGTGATTTATAAATGGATGGTCACATCAAGGCCACAGAAGTCCAAAAAATTACACTTGAAAATCAAGTGTATCTGGTCAGAAAGCATTGGGAATTATGAAAAAATATGGAAAGTACGGAAAATTACGGAAAATATGAAAAATCACGGAAAGTGCGGAAAATTGTCTGTGATTCATAAATGGATGGGAACACTCAGGTCATGAAAAGTCCAAAAAATTACATTTAAAAAAAAGAAAATGTGTATCCTAGTCAGTACAGAAAATTACAGAAAGTATACAAAATTACGGAAAGTATGGAAAATTACAGAACATTACAGAAATTATGGAAAGTATGGAAAATTACGGAAAGTATGGAAAATTACAGAACATTACAGAAAGTATGGAAAATTACGGAAAGTACAGAAAATTACAAAAAGTATAGAAAATTACGGAAAGTACGGAAAATTACTGAACATTACAGAAAATTACGGAAATTATGGAAAATTACAGAACATTACAGAAATTATGGAAAGTATGGAAAATTACGGAAAGTATGGAAAATTACAGAACATTACAGAAAGTATGGAAAATTACGGAAAGTACAGAAAATTACAAAAAGTATAGAAAATTACGGAAAGTATGGAAAATTACTGAACATTACAGAAAATTACGGAAATTATGGAAAGTATGGAAAATTACGGAAAGTATGGAAAATTACAGAACATTACAGAAAGTATGGAAAATTACGGAAAGTACAGAAAATTACAAAAAGTATAGAAAATTACGGAAAGTACGGAAAATTACTGAACATTACAGAAAATTACGGAAATTATGGAAAATTACAGAACATTACAGAAATTATGGAAAGTATGGAAAATTACGGAAAGTATGGAAAATTACAGAACATTACAGAAAGTATGGAAAATTACGGAAAGTACAGAAAATTACAAAAAGTATAGAAAATTACGGAAAGTATGGAAAATTACTGAACATTACAGAAAATTACGGAAATTATGGAAAATTACAGAACATTACAGAAAATTACAGAAAGTATGGAAAATTATGGAAAGTATGGAAAGTACAGAAAGTATGGAAAATTATGGAAAGTATGGAAAATTATGGAAAGTACAGAAAGTATGGAAAATTATGGAAAGTGAGGAAAATTGCCTGTGATTCATAAGTGGATGGTAACAGTATGGTCACAGAAGTGTATATATATATATATATAAATATATGTATATTTATTTTTTCGCTGTTGGATTCTCAACTGAATATGCAAAATCCCCATCGTCGCTTTGCCGTTTTGTCCGGTCAGTTTATTCGCACAGGATAGGCTGTAACCTACGTCCTGCTGCAGCCCCAAAGGCCTGGAAGTGAAAAATGCTTCAGGCCACAGTGGATGAATGCGAGGCGGCGCTGACGAGACACAGCATGTCTGCGGTTTGTGTAGACGGAGTTCAGCAGAAGTGCAGAAGCAGACCATGCCAGAATCTCAACTTTCCAGAATGTCAACATCCAATCATGCAGACTTCAGTTTTCAAGGAAACGCACCTTATTGACCTTTCCTTGCACGCCAGCACTTTCGCTTTCAGACTCGTGTAAGCTAAAGCTGGGATACGAGTTTCCCTTTTATGTGAATCCCGGCCCTGTTTTACTGCAGCAGGCGTGTGAACCGCGCTGGCCTGCATCTGAATAACGGGATTAAACAGAGCCAGAAGCCTGCTGTGATCTGATGTGCAGTGATTTGCATAGCTGTGTATGTGTGTTTGTGTCTGTGTGTGTGTGTGTGTGTGTGTGTGTGTGTGTGTATGTGTGTGTTTTTGCAGAGATTGAAATGGTGGTCATGGAGAAGTGTAAGCTTTCAGATGTGTCCAGCCTGACCGAACAGAACATCACTGATGAGGAGAAAACGGCTGCAGCTGCCGCTCGAACTGAGGGCCAGAGGAGCAGGTAATCGCCTCCAAACCAACAACACACACATGCACTCACCTTTGCTTGTGTGCTGCAGACAAAAGTATAGGCACGTGTACATGCATGTGCATGCACTGATACTTTATATGCATGCTCTGTGCGTGCAGATGCATGATAAGGCCATGGAGCTTTATCGGTCAGCTGCTCATACGGGCATTAAAATACAGTTAAATACATTTTTAATTCATTATAAATTTAATTAACATTAAAATTAAGCTTTTTAAGCATCTTTTGCCAGTAAAGTATTCTTAAAGAGTCTTAAAAGGCTGTAACTGGTTTGCTGTGTTGAGTTTAGTTAAATACTTAATGCTTAAATACTTAATAATAAAAAAAATTGGTAGATATCAGTAGCCTTACCAATACAGTCGACACGTCACTACCCCGCTGTCTACCCGTCTAACTTTGAAGGGTTCTTCTCTATGCTCTAAGGCTGATGGCACATTCATTTTGTTGTGGTTGGTGCAGTTATAGCTTTACAGTAAGTCATTTGCATGCATTTGCTTGTGACCCTTTAAACCAGTAATTCTCTGCCTATTTTAGCTACGACTCTCTTCTTCTTCTTGCACCTGCCGCAGCCTTCTTCACATTACAGCACATGGCAGATGCTAGAGATGGGCAACATCAAACACTGACTGAATGCATGAATGTGGTGCGGTGTAGGGAATTCAGTAGACTCCGGAGTGGTGGTGCACTGTTCTACTCTGCAGCGACACCAGCGTAAATATAGCCTTAATGGAGGGGTCATCACTACCAAAAAAAACACCAAATACAGCAACAAATTTCCCCACCAGGTTTTTTTTGTCCCCAACCTCCCCCCCTCCCCCAGCCAATGCCCATCCAATCCGATTCTTCTGTTTGTAAAAATTTCACACCCGCACACTTAAGATTAGCATGAGCTGCTAATTAATCCGTTAATTGATTTAGTTTAGTCAAGACTTTTCTTAAAATCACTGTTTTATAGTGTTTAATATCTGATAATCCAGTCTGACTCTCCTCCCTCCTGACCAATCAGCTCCCAGCTCCTTTACAACACTGCAGTCTGATCACTTCCTGTGTGTGTGTGTGTGTGTAGTGGTACACACTCTGGACTGGTATCTGTTGTTGTTGGTCTACTGGTGTGTAATAGCTGGTTTATAGTGGGTATTATAGAATGTGCTGTGTGTGTGTGATTGGGGTTTCTATAGCGTGTATTTGTGTGTGTTAGCATTAGCGTTAGCCTCCACTAGGTTCTGCACTAGGTTCAGTGATGTTTTATAAACAGGGAAAGGCGAGCGAGTGGTTCTCCGGTTCTCCCGCTGGTAAAACAGAGCGTTTCACTGATTCATGGGTTTTATAAAGGCTCAGATATTATGGTCTGTCAGTACACCAGGATTTCTGTTCGAGTGGCCGGAAAAAGTCGATGCCTTCCTTGTTTACATGTTTTACATGCTCCAACAAAGCGAAGAGCAGAGCACTGGGTCAGCGGCGTTTCTAGCCAGGAAGAAGCACCACTTGCCGTTTTTATGGAGAGCTGTGCAAAAAGAGCAGTGCAGTATAATTTGCAAGGGAGAATGAATGGGCGAAAATCCTCCAAACAAGAAAGGCAGGAAATGATCTGACCGGGGTCTTTAAATAGTCAACTTCAATATGGGATGGATGGCAGGCAGAATCAGCCCAGGCAGTACAGTGACCCAGCTGAAAACATGGACACTGTGTAAACAACCTGCACTCCCTAGTTGCTTTATAACCTCCTGCTTGGGATTCCATGGAAAAGAATTGTGTGTGTGTGTGTGTGTGTGTGTGTGTGTGTGTGTGTGTGTGTGTGTGTGTCTGCCTGCTCCAGCTGCACTCTGTTTTTCTCTACCCTGCCAAGAGGGTAGGCTTGGCTGCTGATGGTGTTTGACATCCTCGAAAACCCAATAAGATTTATTGTTCAATGGAAAAGCTCATTGTTCAATATGTGCGACTCGTTGCTTCATTGCTAGCGGGTTCAAACTTAGGCCTGAACTTAGCCTGACTTCGGTTGGGACGATAAATGCTTGATAAAAGCAGTTTAAAAAGCCTATTTACCACCCTGTTATGGCTGGTTTGCATCACCACAGTGGCTCTCACAGGAGCCGTGTAGCATAGCCCGACCCAACATGGCCCAAAATACGCATGCCTTGCATTACCTAGGAGCGCATATTGGAAGCTGTTCTACATACCAGGCGGATGTTGGAGATCCCTTTCTGGTGAGGGGTTAGCTCTGGTCTGAGGTAGTTCAGTTTGTTTACAAGGGAGCGAACCTTTGCCAGCCTGCTAGGGTTAGCTTGTAGACTAGCACGGATAGCCATTCGCTTTCTGATGGAAATAGACCTCCATACCTAAAGCATGTGGGCCATACAGGGGTTAATGCTGTGCTGGCTGTATGTCAACTACAAGGCTGCACCTGTGTTTATTTTCTGGGATGTTCTTATTTAGCAAATAAGGCTGAATTAGCCAGCCGCACCGTACAGATCGTGGGAATTGGTGCATATCGTAGTTAACCTGCCCCATATTTATTAGTTGGTGCTTTTTCAATCTGGGTAAATTTTATGTTACACATTGTTTATAAATACGAGTTACTCCACCATGCTAGATTATGAAGTTGCTGTAGGTAATGACCGTACAGGGGAAGGATGTAGAAATGTGGGAAAACTAAAAGAGGGATCGGTACCGGCTGGAATCAGTTGGGGGTGGGGGATGTGGACTCTGTACCTGTTCAAACCTGTCATGAAAAGTCCGGTCCCATCAAATTACACATATGTTAAGTTCTACTGTACTGCTGTCTCTTTGCAGACCGTTCCTGGATATGGTGTATAACGCCCTGGACTGCGAGAATGAGGACTACCACGCTCTCTTCGTCCTCTGCCTCCTCTTCGCCATGACCCACAGTAAAGGTACCTGACCCATCAGAATGACAGTGCTTACAAGTGACAACTCGTCCTGTGGCCTGTCATGTTAGGCCTTTAGGTTAGCCTGCTCTGAATGTGTCTGCAATCAAGGGCCTTTGGAGTGGTTCTTTGGACGATTCCATAGAAGAACCACTCTCGGGACCATAAAGAATAAAGTCTGTAGAACCTTTAGAAGTCTAGAGGAGTCCCACAGGGGTCTATTATAGGGCCTGTGGAACTGATGTATTATGATGAATCATGACAGTAATGAAAAAAAATATAACAAACCATATGAATTTAATGTGCGAATCTGAAACTGAACTGTGTGTGTGTAAACGCAGGTATAAACCCAGAGCTGCTGGAGAAGATCCAGTTGCCTGTACCAGGTCAGGAGAGGAGTAGCTATAGCCAAGTCCTGGTGGAGAGGCTGATCAGGATCATGAACCAAGCTGCTCAGCCAGGTACCTGCACCTTGCATTCAGCATTGACAAGAGCATTACTGAGTCCAGAACGCTGGCCATCACCACCCCACCTCATCCCTAACTCCCAAACTCATCCTAAAAGTACTGGATGGGAGCACCAACCATCATTCCAGAGAACATCCCAGTTCCACTGCTCCACAGCTCAATACTGGGGGGCATTATACCCGTCTAGCCCACGCCTGGGATTAGACATGGTGCCAGTAGGTCCGTGTTTATCTTTGGGGGTTCGAAAAAAGCAGATGGGAAGTCTTAGGACTAAAAACTGCAGTGCTGGGAATGACCGACCCACCACCCAAATACTACAGTCTGCTCTGTGTGGTCAGTCCTGTGAGGTCCTGAGCATTGAAGAACAAACAGGGTGAAATGAGGCTAACACACAGAGTCTGCAGAGAAACAGATGGATACAGCCTGGAACTGTAGAACTACACAGTGCTCCTATATGGTCAGTGGAGCTGATATGATGGACAGTGAAGTGTACATCATAGCAGACTGGTTTCTGGACATGGGTGGTTGGGATTTTGCCAGATTGCCTGCTCCAACAAACCCAAATGCGACCCAGAGCTCATTTAAGCAGGAGATGTAGCCGGCACAGTGTCTGTTGTACTGCTGTATAACAGGAGTAACGAACGCGGTGAGGGTATTGTCACTGCCTTTGTTGGAAAACAATACATGTTGGTGCCGCAACAGCGGTTACAGCACACCACTTCCCTCTTTTAAGATGCTTTTACTAAACCATCCCTTCCAGTGAACCTTGCTGTTGTATTTCCTAGCCTGTGGTCAGGTACATATTTACTTTCCCATATCAGGTGGGAGTAAAAATGGACGTTGCTATGAATAATAATAATGAGTAAACAGTGGGTTTTACTGCACCACCTTTGCAGGATTGGGGGTTAGGGGAAACATATCTGGGTTTTTCTTCTCACTAGTATGAAGATTGCGGTGTAATTGCCCCTCTGTACATCACCTCCATGGATTTCAAAAAACGAGGCGAGTGCTTTACATTTACATTTACGGCATTTAGCAGATGCTCTTATCCAGAGCGACTTACAAAGTGCTTTGCTATTTACCCAAGAAAAACCTCAGCTAGTTAGAATAGACTAATAATTCAAAGATCCTCTAAGTTTAGACTCGACTAAACACAAGTCAGTAAGGAGACCATAATACTCTGCTATTCGCCCAAGTACTCTCAGAAGAGGAGGGTCTTCAGTCTGGGTTTGAAGACAGCGAGCGTTGGA
Organism: Salminus brasiliensis; assembly: GCF_030463535.1. Taxonomy (NCBI): domain Eukaryota; kingdom Metazoa; phylum Chordata; class Actinopteri; order Characiformes; family Bryconidae; genus Salminus; species Salminus brasiliensis. The sequence continues at coordinate 3,977,220 of NC_132889.1, read as the reverse complement.
CTCTGCTGTTCGGACACCCAGGGGAAGCTCGTTCCACCACTTCAATGCAGGACAGAAGAAAGCCTGGACGCTTCTGTGGATGTTGAGGGATGGCAGGTCAAGTCAAGCCGAGTGCTTTAACCCTATGGAGTCTATAAGGGCATTTCCTTGATTTTTGCATATCTTCTCAAATGTGCTTTCATAGACGCTTGCCTATAAGATAACGCCCACATGTTTTATATCAAACTGTTCATCACAGTCTCAGCTCTCTCTATAGTGAGACCCCATGTGACCCCATAGAGCACTGACTGAAGAGATACTCCGCCCCTAAACCTGGAAAGCCTAAAATTTTTAAGGTCTTCATATTTTCTGTGAAAACACACCTTTACTCAGGTGGATGAACTGTTTTGGAGCCTGAAATGTGTTCACCAGAGTCTCAGCTTCACGAAAGCCATGGAATGGCTGAGTGAAATAGTTTATAAACAGCGAGAGGAGAAGTCAAGTTTCTGAGTGTCCATTAGACATTAGTTTCTAGACGGACACTCGAATCCATGGCGAATGGATGGCAAAAGGCATCTCCACAGCCTCGTAACTCTGGATGTGTGTTTTTAGGGGGGTGTGTGTTTTTGGAAACACATTAAACATGCTAACGTATGCACTTTCCTGCTTAATTAACTACTAATTAACCACTACAGGCTGTATTAATGCCTCAGGGGGGCGCTATACAGCACTAGATGGAACAAACTGAAACTTTTGTTTGTTTTTCCATTGTACCAAACCTTAAGGTCCAAACCCCGTGGTGCAAACCGAACTGTGACTTTAATATACACCCCTAGCGTCTAGAACACTCTAGCGGAGGTAGACGTATCCCTGTCAACATCTACAATCAAGAGACACCTTCATGAACTTAAATTCAGAGGGGTTACCTCAAGATGGAAACCACCGACAACCCTCAGGAGCAGAAAGGTCAGATTAGACTGCTCGAAACCTCTCAAAAAGCCTGATTAGATCTAGAAGGGAAGGAGGGTTCATCATGCAAAGCAAAACCACATCATCTGTCAAACATGGTGGAGGCACTGTTTTGCTGTTAGCGAGGACAGCTGCTAATGGAAATGGGTCAGTGGTGTTTGTCGATGAGTTGAGCGCTGACAGACGTAGCATGGGGAATTCTGAAGTGTATAGAGCTCCACCTTCTACTCAGCTGATAGGACAGCACCTCACAGTACAGAGGATTTGGGCAGACGAGCTTCTGTAGGCAAAGACGTGGCATGACCTAAACCCAACTGAGCAAGCTTCTCACTTACTGAAGCAGAAAGACCCTCAAACAAGCAGCAACTGAAGACCTGGCAAAGCAGCTCAGGGGATGCAACTTAGCATTTGGTGATGTTCATGGGTTCATGAATTGTGGGTTCCAGGCTTCAAGCAGTCACTGATTACTTGATTGATTAATTGATTAATTAATTATGTGCTTTCTTTCTTTTCTCCTTCCAGACGGAAGAGTCCGGCTGGCTACTCTCGAGCTGTGCTGTCTTCTGCTCAAGCAGTCGGTCCTGTCCAATGCCCAGTGCATCATCAAGGACGTCCACTTGGCCTGTCTGGAGGTAGGCAGCTGCCTGTGACTATGCCTTCTCCTCCAGTACACAAAAACCCTCCTCACACAAGACTCCTACATCCCTACATCCTTACCATCACCCTTATCCAAACAGGAAGCTGCTTGGAGAGTCTCTTGGGCAACAGTGGACACTGGACTTAAGTTTCTAAATAAATCTTCAAGGCCACTGATATTGCTCATATCCAGCTAAATATCATGATTATGCACACAGGTGTTAGTCACGGTTGCCTTATGCATGGGTTACGGTAAGGATTGCTCAATGTGAGTTGCATTATGGTGGGACTGGACTTGGTGGTGGTTTTTCCCTCCTGTTTGTTTCCTCTGCGCCGTTCCTTTGTGTTTTACTTTTACTTTTACTGGTTTGACACCAAACCCATTTACAGGAAGTTTCTGTTCTTCCTGTAAAATCCTTTAAGGAAGTGTAGGGTATTTCTTGATTTATATATGTATTTACTTATTAAATCTTCCTTCACATTCATTGTCATTGTGTGTCTCTCTCTCTCTCTTTCTCGACAGGGCGCTAGAGAGGAGAGTCTTCACCTTCTGCGGCGGTTTTACAAGGCAAGTTCTCCATTCTCAGCAGCTGCGCGTTTCTCGTAACGCGGTTGGCCGTTTCATCTCGCTGTGTGTCCTGCCGAACCACTAATCAAGTAGTTTCCTCCCACCCCAAAAAAGTCTCTTCACTGGTAATTCGTTTCCTCTAATTACGACGAGTCTGACATTGACAGCTCGGGTCGGTATTCTTCTGACTCCCAGTCAGGGAAACTCCCGGCGGCACGGCGTCCAAACATGTCGGACAGGCAGAGCCTGTGGCTGGGATTCTGCGAAACAATTGCAATGCGAGATCAATTGGCGAAAAGGAAACACACAGACACACACAGACACACACATTAGTCATAGTCGCCTGTGACAGCCAGGCACGTTCCCACAAGTTACCCGAACGTTTGATCGTGTTGCGCATTAGCGCGGCTGCGTCGGCCTTTTCCCACATTGTGGTTGCCTGTGGCTCTAGAGAGAGAACTGCTCTACCTCTGGTTTCTCTGCCTCCACCTCCTTTTCTTTTCTTTTCTTCTCCCCCCCCCCCATTCTTCTCTCTGCTGCATAGAGATACATTACATGTCCAAATGTTTGTGGACACTCCTTCTAACGAATGCATTCAACCTGCTGACACAGTCATGTAAATGCACATACATACACACACACACACACACACAGAGCATGTCTAGTCCCTGTAGAAAAGAACAGGACAATAGAACAATAGGACTCTCTGGAGCAGATAAACATCATGAACCTATTGGCAATATGCCTATTAATGCCAGGCGTGGCCTAAAGGGGTATTATAAAGCCCCCGAGCAGCATTGAGCTGTGGAGCAGTGGAAGAACTGTGTTCTCTGGAAGGATGGTGATGATGCTCTGTCCAATATTTATTTATATATTATTTATAAATATTAAATCACCTGTCCTATATAACCAACAACATAGTCATTTACTATAAACCAAGCCCTTCTTGAAATCGTCCGTTGCTGAACAGTTTTTCGTTTCACTTTCCGCATGCTATCAGCTTTGTGTGTCTGCTTTTCTCTCGCTGAAGAATTCCTCTCTGGAGCCTTCAGGGGCTTTCACTTTCCTGTTGCTTTCAAGAGCTTGCAGAACTGCCATTGGCTACATTCCAAAGCAGGAATCTGGAGCCAATGGGAGGCTGCCAGAGTTGTCGGGTTGACGGTCCAAGAGCCCAGGAGAAACTTCTAAAGGCTTCATGCCAAATTTATGTTTGGAAACTAAGTCGCAAGCCGTTGTCATGAAAGCAAACACGTATACATATATTCACCAATCCAGTCTACAGCAGTTTAGCTCCGCCCACATTATGAGAAGCGTTTCAGCCCAGACTGCCTTTTGAATGAGGATTAACACAGGCAACCAATCAGAAGACAGCTCATTTAGTATATACAAACCATACAAACCAATTTGGACCGCCACTTACCCAACCCATACATACTCTACTGAGGGCGGACCAACACACGTCTCCTTCAATGCACAGTCACAGAGTGGGTCTGACTGGGTCTGAACATCTCCATTACACCAGGCAGGTCTCGTGAGGTGTCCCTAGTATGCAGTGGTCAGTAACTTCCGAATTTGGTCCAAGAAAGGACATCCGGTGAACCAGCGACAGCGGGTCCATGGAGCCAGACCTGCATCTGTTCTAATGTGATCTGGAGTTTCTACAGTAAAAACATGAGGCTTTCTGAAGGCTAATGTCTGAGGCCTAAGAACCTTTTTAAAAACATTCAGTGCATCCAGGAGCCAAAGCAGTGAGAGCAGATTTGGATTGTCTTTCAGGCCGGTTGGAGAAGCGTCCCAGGAGGCTCCTCAAGAAGCTGCTTGGGTGAACGCCAATAATGTGCAAAGCTGCAAAACTAATCAGAGATGGCTTTAAAGATATTTTTGGCTGGCTGAGAAATTCCTGGGTGTTATTTCTTGCGTTTATATCTTGGTCTGATCTGAAATATGCACTGTAGTACTGATAAGGAAAAGTCTTCCATGCAGAGACCCTTAAAAATAAAGGTGCTTCAGATGGGTCCATACCACCACTTTTGGGTTCATAAAGAAGCATGGTTGTAATAGAGATGTTCCTCTTCCAATTTGGTACAGCCAATCGAGTGAAGTTTCTTAAGACCTTTAAAATGTTCTCAACACTCCCTCACATCTCTGCTACAAGCCTGAACCCTTATGAAACCAAGCAAAAAGTGGTTCCTCTATGGTATCACCCATAGAACCGCCTGAAACACCTACATTATGAAGCCCAAAGCAGCCTGGTTCTTGATCCTAATGTGGGTTTATACCTGACCTCAGATGGATCTTTGAGTGGTGCCAGAGAAAACCACGGTTTGCAAAAGAGAACTTTATAAATTAGTGAAGAACCTTTCAAAAAAGAATCGAGTGAAGGTTCTTAAGCCCTTTAAAATGTTCTGCACTACCACACATCTCTATTCAGCCATGGAACCAAAGTAGCCTGGGCTGTGATCCTGATTAGCTTCTTCACACCCAGAATCCAGAAGCTTGGGACCTTTAAAAAAAGAATCAAAAAGTGGTTCCTCTATGGTATCACCCATAGACCCGCCTGAAACACCTACATTATGAAGTCCAAAGCAACCTGGTTCTTGATCCTGATCTGGGTTTATACCTGACCTCAGATGGTTCTTTGAGTAATGCCTGAGAAGAACCACGGTTTGCAAAAGAGAACTTTATAAATCAGTGAAGAACCTTTCAAAAAAGAATCAAGTGAAGGTTCTTAAGCCCTTTAAAAGGTTCTGCACTCCATCACATCTCTGCTACAATCCTGGAGTCTTATGGAACCAAGCAAAAAGTGATTCTTCCATGGTATCTCCCATAGAACCGCCTGAAACCCCTACACTTTTGAGACGTGTAGGCGTGCCTGAGCTTCGGGTGGCACCGTGTACAGCATATGTATACAGAGTGTTTGCATATATCACGTCCATACGCAGAGTAAATATTTGGAGCTGTTGACTGTTGTGCTCTTCGGCTTCAAAAGGAGCCTGGGACAGCCTGCACTTCTCTCTGTTTGGATTTGTCGGGTCGCCCCGTTGACGTGATTGTTCTCTGGAAATGTGTTGCTCCCACAGGGGGAAGAGATTTTCCTGGACATGTTTGAAGACGAGTACAGGAGCATGACTGTGAGTCCACTGCACTCTCAAATTTGCTAGGAGTCATTGTTTTCTGTTTAGCCCCAAGTTGATGATTAAGCAAACCACCCATGACTGTGTATTTGTGCTGTAAACATCAGATAGCTGTTAGATAGCAGAAATAGCTGTTTACTGAAACACATTTTTCTAAATTCTAAAGTCTCGTCTGTTTTTATGTTCCTTTAAAACGCTGTAGTTTATTCCCACTGTAATGGAGATGCCTCTGTGGTTTGCTGTGTTTAGAGCAAGCCTCTGAATGTGGAGTACCTAATGATGGATGCATCCATTCTGCTTCCCCCTACTGGAACGCCGCTCACCGGCATCGACTTCGTCAAGAGACTGCCCTGCGGGGACGTGGAGAAGACGCGTCGGGTAAGCAGTGCTAATGCATGCACTTCTTCATGGCCGAGATCCTGATAAAGGAACCAGCATGCTGGTCAATGCTACGCTACTCAACAATAAAGGTGCTTCAAAGGCGCTGTTTACATCCGGTCACTTCCCAAATCCCGTCACTCAAACCTCTCCGGGAGGTGGTCTGGGACACGAGGTTCACCTCACACGGGAAAGGTCCCCACTTCAACTGGACACAAACAGCCTTCCTTTTGGGGCAGTGGATAGGGCACTGGATTATTGATGACAGGGTTGTGGGCTGCCATTGTTGGGCCTTTCAGCAAGGCCCTTGGGCAGTGGTGGCTCAGCGGTTAGAGCTCCGGGCTATTGAAGACAAGGTTGTGGGTTTGATACCCCGGCTCGGCAAGCAATACCCTTGTCGGGTCTTTCACCTTCTCTGCTCCCCAGGCACTGGAGTTGGCTGCCCACTGCTCTGGGGGGTATGTTCTCACTGCCCCTAGTTCACTATCTTTGAGATGAAAAGGAGGTTGTGAGAAAAAATTTCTTCGTAAGAACGGATGGTGAGTAAGGGCCCCATGTTTGACATCGGGAGATTGTGGACAGTGTGCAGAATCAAGGGAAGGATCTTTAGACCTTTAATAGTACTTCTAGAATAGGTTCTTTTATAATTTTTTTAAAATCTTTTAAAAAGAAGGTGGAGAAGTTAGAATATCGCTGAAGCCGAAATGCAGGAAAACAGTGATGGAAGTGATGGAGTTTTGAATAAACGATGACTACGATGTCACGCCGTGAGTCACATGATTTTCTTATCAGCTGGCACGGGTGGCTGGTGCCTGGAAAACCGCCTGGCCCTACCAATGGTCCGGTCAAAAAAAAAAGGTGAACCCAAAGCTGGTCTGAAAATGGCCATGTGTTTGCGCTCCCAGATGTATGGTGGAGGTGGACGTCGTCGGGGTGACCTGGAGATTTCAGCCATCATTAGGTGGGCCACTGTTCGTACTTCCTGGCGTCTCTGACCTGCTACCTGCCACGAAAAGACATCCTCTCCATCTCCATCTCCATCTCCATCCTCTCCATCTCCATCCTGCTTGTTTCGGTGCCACTCCTGATCACGGTCGACTTCACCACCTGAATTTCCAAAACCCACCGTGAGCGCCTGATTCACTAGAATGGAAGTTGTGACACAACACGGCTCAGCAAAACCAAAACATCCTCCCCCTTTTTTTTTAAATAATGTGAGCAACGATTCCGGTTTGGTGACATTGAGCACAGTTTTAGAAATATGAGCTTAATAAGATTTTCATCCATCAGCTCGTGGGGATCCACTTGCTGCAGGTCATTTTCAAATACCTCTTCCCCTCAAATCAAAAACGAGCTCCATATTACCTAAGCCAATAAAGATCAGTCCACTTTGGTCACATACCCGACTATGTGCTTAGATTCGACCTTATTGACATACACTCATGACATACCCCTTCTAATGGATGCATTCAGCTACGTGAAGTTGCACCCCATGTGCATGTGCATGCGTACAGCTTGTGTAGCCCCTGTAGAGAGGAAGTAGAGTGCCAGTAGAGTAGGACTTTCTTCTAATGCCTAATAAAACCCAGCATGGGCTGCAGGGGTATAATGCCTCCTGCATTGAGCTGTGGAGCGGTGGAAGAACGGTGTTCTCTGGAATGATGTTAATGGTGCTCCATTCAGTTCTGTTGGGATGAGGTGGGATCATCCAACATCCTGACCTCACTAATGCTCAAATCCTCACAGCAATGCTCCTCCACAGTCCAGTGGAAAGCCTTCTTCCCTGGACAGTAGATACAGTTACTCCAACAGAAGTGTCCATACTGTATTAGGACTGTATTTGTCTATCGATTTTTGCTTCATTTGGACAATTTGTTCCCTCCCACTTTTCCTATATGCTCCAATTTACCTTACAGTTCATGTAGTTCCCCAGGTAAGCAGTGCCTCACCATATGGACTAAACACTAGTGTAGAGGTGGTGTAAAAGATTGAAGAAGATGTGTTTTAGCTGGGCCAGCCAATCAGAACGGAGTTCATTTACATAAAGGCACAGAAACTTAGCCAAAAATAGCCTGTTTAATTCGAAATCCTATTGAATGGTCTGGTGAAATCTGAATTATGACTGTTTTTTACTACATAAGCCCACGCAAAGTCATAAGTCAACCTCAGGGGTGGGGTGGGGTGGTTTGGGGGTGAGCTACAAGACTGTAAATCAGACTCTAGTGAGAACACAAGGGAGTTTCACGCCAGTGCTAGGTTTTGTGCATCACTTTGAGACACTTTTTTTTGGCTTTGTCAAAGAAAAATTCCCCTTTACTTTTAATGGAAACTGTGAACACCATTATGTAGCTTGACCAGCTTGGGGGCTCAAGTTCTGGGGGCTTCAGTGAAAGACTCTGTGAAAACGTTTTGGTGAGATCAGTCTTGGAAAGCCCAAAAAAACAGGACTTCACTGGACTTGACTCACTTCTGGCACATTGATTCAGAAATCTAAGAACTGAAGGTGCCTTCAAGTTCTTCCAAAGGTTTTAAGTTCCTTGAAAGCCCCCTTTTTAATCACCCCAGTCTGCTGCAGCGTTCTACCACTTACAAACAAGATTCAGCCTGTTCTGAAGACTCCTACAGTTTCCTTCTGCAGAACTTAGCAGGAAAGTGTTATTGTGGTACTATTAGCCTGCGTATTTGCCTTGAATGCACTTCATGGCACTGGCACTGCTGGTCTTGCTCACTGACCTTGTTGTATGAGGGCCTTTTGGAATGCGTCATACGTCATGCAGGGTTTTTTTTTTTTTGGTGTGTGTGTTTACACTTGTGTTTCTGTAGCAGGTTCCCTTTGTAATTTGGTCTCCTTAGACAGGTTTGTTTATTTATTTCATGCTTAATTATACGCACATTCGCTCACTCAAACAAAGATCTGGGGAGGACGAGATGGACATGCAGGTTAAACAGAGACGGGGCAGGGACTACGCCTAAAACAAAAGGCCTCCTCAGGCGTCTTTGGTAGAGGCTTGAGCTGTATGTAGAAATCTGGACGGTGCAGATCTTTGCAGATGCTCTTGTCTAGAGCGACGTACTGTACGTCCTAGGAGGCAGGAGGAAGATGAACTGGATGAACCTCTTGGCACCATGCTGCCTAATAATGCCAGGTGTGGGCTAGAGGGGTATACTGTAAAGTTCCCCTCTAGTGGAAGAACTGTGTTCTCTGGAATGATGATAATGGTGCTGCATCCAGTACTTTTGGGATGAGTTGGGGATGATCAGCGAGGAGGTGGGGTGGTGATCAGCATCCAACATCCTGACCTCATTAACGCTCTCGTCACTGAGTGCAATCAGATCCTCACAGCAATGCTCCTCCAAAATCTTGTAGAAAGCCTTGTATTGTCTTCCTTGGACAGTAGAGAATCCAACTCCAACAGGTACTCCAACAAAAGCGGGATTATTACTGAAGAAACAATAAATTGGTTAGCTGGTGTCCCAATACTTTTGCCAAGTACGTCACCTTTATGGTCTTTGCAGATGCTCTCGTCTAGAACGACATACGTACTGTCCTAGGAGGCAGGAGGAAGATCGAACCTCAATCTGTCTCAATCATTGAGGGAAACCCATGTGAAAATACATATAACTGGCAGCTGGTATACTGTACTGGGTAGCAGCATACAATACCCAGTACAGTATTCCAGTATAGCCAGTACAGTATACCAGCATAGGTAAAGGTACTATGTACAGTGACATGTGTCCTCTGCATTTAGCCCATCTGTGGTAGTGAACACACACACACACACACTAGTGAACTAGGGGCAGTGAGTACACACACACCCAGAACGGTGGGCAGCCAACTCCAGTGCCCGGGGAGCAGAGAGGGTAAAGGCCTTGCTCAAGGGCCCAACAAGAGCAGCACAACCCTGTTATCAATAGCCCTGCGCTCTAACCGCTGAGCCACCACTGAGATTGCTGAAGAAACAATAAGTTGGTTAGCTGGTGTCCCAATACTTTTGTCCATGTACTTTCACCTTTATGACATCTGTTTCATATTGTCACCAGTCATCTGCCATCTTTAAAGAGTCTATCTAATGGAAAAATTGGCTTTATTTGAAATAACAACATAATATAGTACCTCAATGACATTTTGATGATGATGATGATGATGATTACATTATAATTTGATAAAATTACAGGAAATAATTTTCTTAAAAAAAATTAAAAAAAAGAAGAAAGATGCTGAGGGTGCTTTATTATGACTGGTACAAAATGATCTTGACCAATTTAATGAACTTCTTAAAAAGATTAAGGTGTAGTGCTATTTTGATCTGCTTTAGCTGAAAAAACCTGAAATAGATAATCACATGCCTCCAAGCAGAACCAATATTTTACCATTTCCATTCTTCCATTCCAGTCCCAGCATGGTTTTCCTGAACTGGTTGGAACAAAAAGGGGCCGGAAAACAGGTTACTTCATGTCTCTCATACATAGTCAGTATATAGGCCTGATAAAATACCATAGTAGGTTTGGAAAGCCTCCCTGCTCTGTCCGTGCCAGCAGAGTAAGCTTTTTCCACAGAAGGTTTGTGGTCACCAGAATGAACATTCAGCTCTAACCAGAGCATGTCAACATGTGTGTCGCTGTAAACAAATGTCTTAATGTACTGCAAGGCTTACAAACCCACTGAACGGCAAAGCAAGCTCTAGCCTACTTTTGCAAAGTTACCTATATATTTATTTATTTTTTTTGTATTATTTATAGTAATATTATAAAAAATATTATAAATTATACCCCCCTTACATGTGCAATTAAGAGTCATTTGCAATTGCCTGTAAATAATACTGTTATTGCTTTTTACTTCTATCATTTATTTTGTGTTAATAGTGGTAATTTATCTACGTTTTTGCATCTGAGTGTCTTGCTATCCCTTTCTGCTGTGACACTGAGAATTTCCCCACTGTGGGACTAATAAAGAATTATCTTAAAATATAATATCTAGAAAATAATATTTTCAATGCTTTTCAGCCGTGTAAATGCTTGCATACAGGGATATCTTTTGGGTTCTGACTGAAGGCTGTCAAGTGACGCGAAAAATTGCATCTCAAATGCAGTCCTAACAATAGAACCATAGGATGGGTTTGTTTTTAAGTTCCACTGTAAAGTACTTATATGACCCCATACAGGTCAGTGACCATCTGAGAACGTTCCTCACTGCTGCGGGCTGTGAATAATGTCTGGTAATAGCTCCTAGAGGAGACCACAGGGGGCTCTGCAAGAACAAAGTCCTCATCTTGGAAAAGCCGCCTGGCAGTTATTTCCAGTCATACAGTACCAGGCTCTGATTTCTAAGGAGAGACCAAACAACTAGTAACTGAATTTATTAATATATTATCCTTCAGAATGTCATCGGCCATCTTTCAAGATTCAAAATAATGGAAAAATTGCAACAACATTTCAACAATTACAACAAAATTACAACACAGTTCCACACTGCAGACTAGTGACTATACTGGTCATGGTCAGTTACCTTCTGAGAACGTTCCTCACTGCTGCAGGCTGTGAATAATGTCTGTTAATAGCTCCTAGAGGACACCAGAGGGCGCTCTGCAAGAACAGTGTCCTCATCGGCTAGTCTGCCCATTGGGCAGACATCTTGGAAAAGCCTCCTGACAGTTATTTCCAGTCATACAGGATCAGGCTCCGATTTCTAAGGAGAGATCAAACAACTGGAAACTGAAATTATTAATATATTTTCCTTCAGATTGTCGTTGGACATCTTTCAGTAGTCAAAATAATGGAAAAATTGCAACAACATTTCAACAATTACAACAAAATTACGACACAGTTCCACACTGCAGATCCTATACTGGTCAGTTACCTTCTGAGAACGTTCCTCACTGCTGTGGGCTGTGAATAATGTCTGTTAATTGCTCCTAGAGGACACCAGAGGGCGCTCTGCTAGAACAAAGTTGTAAATACAAAGGATCAGAACTGGATCAAGCGTTAAATGTGCCTGAATCGGCCTCAAATCCAGTGTAAAGTGGGGCATAATCCAGGTTTTCATAATACAGTAAGTGTGTATTTGTGTGTTTGCTTCCTCAACAGGCTATCCGAGTGTTCTTCATGCTCCGGGCGCTCTCTTTGCAGCTTCAGGGAGAACCAGAGACCCAGCTTCCCTTGACGCGCCCAGAGGACCTCATTAAAACCGACGATGTCCTGGACCTAAGTAAGTCTGCTTCCAATGTTTGTGCTTCCACAGAAGCAGATGGTGAGATGCTTGCTTCTAGAATTTGCTGCTGTTTAACTGAATCCATTTCTCTCAGCCTATGAAATGTGCCCCATGCCACTGGCTGCAGCACAACCCCAAAGCCTGTGCTTAACAGTTGGAGAGGTGTTCTTTTCATGAAATTCTCCAAATATATCTTTGATGCACCAGACTTGCTTAGATGTTCTTTTGAAAGGAGTATCTTCTGATGACTCTTCCATGAAGCCCACATTTGTGCACTCCAGTCTCCAGGCTCAATGTCCCTGAAGGGCTTTCACAGTAAAACAGGGGCTCTAATTTGCTGTCCTAGCGATCCTACAAGCAGTTCTCTTGGAAGTTTTTGGGTCTTGATTGAAGTCTTGATTTTTCAGAGCTCATCTTGTCCTCCACCGCTCCTGTTAACCGCCATTTCTTAATGACGTTAATAGGTAAGGAGATAAAAATGATAATGGGTCGTAGCTTAGATGACCTCGACTTCACGGTTTAATATGCTGTGCTAATTACAACATACACCATATGTCCAAAGGTTTATGGACACCCCTTCTAATGAATGCATTGAATGCAATGCTACTTCATGTAGTACCCAGTGCTGACACATGTACAAATGGACACACACGCATATAGCATGTCTAGTCCGTGTAGAGAAGTACTGCCAATGGAATAGGACTCTCTGGAGCAGATCAACTAGATGAACCTATTGGCACTATGCTGCCTAATAATGCCAGGTGTGGGCTAGAGGGGTATAAAGCCCCTCTAGTGGAAGAACTGTGTTCTCTGGAATGATGATGTTGGTGCTTCATCCAATACTTTTAGGATGCGTTGGGGATGATGAGGTGGGGTGGTGATCAGCATCAGCAACATCCTGAGCTCACTAACGCTCTTGTCACTGAATGCAATCATATCCTCACAGCAATGCTCCTCCAAAATCTAGTAGAAAGCCTTGTCTTGTCTTTCTTAGTCAGTAGAGACTCCAATTCCAACAGGTACTCCAACAAAAGCAGGATGATTACAGAAGAAACTAAATAAATTAACAGGTGTCCCAATACTTTTGTCCATTTACGTCACCTTTATGACACCAGCTGCTTTTTACAATCAGTGAAGCTTTCTTTCCTGCCTTAGTCTAACACTTCGTCTCAACACTTCTGACACACTGCAAACTACAGTCACTCTCACCTCCCCCCTAACACACACACACACACACACACACACACACACATGCTACTACACTACACTCCTAAAGCATTCATATTTTCTAACTAAACTCTGTGGGTTCGTCGATCCATTCGTGTGTAACACCACAAGTTCCCCGTAGCTTTTCACCTCGCGCCCAACTCTCCCAACTTCCTCTCAGCCGTCCAGGTGCAAGAGCCCCCCCTCTCAGCCCCCTTAACTCAACTCTCACTCTTACAGGTAAGAGGGGGTGGTGGCATGCAGGAGAAATGACTCACTCCTTCCTCCAGCGAGGGGCTCGGTGGAGTTAGCCGGCTCTAACGCTAGCACAGCACACGCTATCGTGGGCAGCAGCAGCGCCAAGCCCTTTCCAGTAGACTGTCTCATGTCTGACAGTAAGGGTGTTCAGGCAGCACCTACACACGCTGCCTTTGAGAGTGGGTCGAGCAGAGTCTGGATGTGTGAGCCAGTGGGAGGAGATGCGGTGTTGCTTTGCTTTGCTCTGCTTTGCTGCTGCTGCTGCTGCCTACTGTATCTTCCTGCTTTACAGCTGTTTGCGCACTCGACGGTTAAATGAAGGGCGGACGCTGCGAGAGTGTGTGCGTGCTGATTTGGTCTGGATGAGCGTCTCGGAGAATTCAGCCCTAAGCTTCAGCATCAGCTGCTGGATTTGCCATCGATTGCCACAGGTTTCCCCCACCATACACACTGCAGATGCAGTCCATCAGCAAAGGCATGTTCGGTGTCGGGCGTTTGGCTGCTTCTTACGTTTTTTTGCACCAATAAAAGCTCATATACAATCATATGCAAAAGTTTGGATACCCCGGTTAAGAAATCTGAGTAGAAAGCCAGCTGAGTAGAAGATGACCTGATTTCCAACATCTCACAACAGTCATATCACAGCCTCATCCCTTTCACCCTGTTTGTTCTTCAATGGTCAGGACCCCACAGGACTGACCACCACAGGAGCCGGTAGTGTTTGGTTGGTGGGGCAGTCGTTCTCAGCAGTGCAGTAAATCTGACTTACATGGTGCTGGTGCTGCTGGAGTTTTGGGTACTGGGCACAATGTTTTCCCACAATGCAATGCGATGTGGGATACAGTGACGTACTGTATGTTGGCACAGCAACACGTCATTACTTCCTGTTAGTATAAAACACAGCTGGTTGCTGTGTTAATGGTTTGGGGGCTAACCTGCTAAACTCACACTGTTAAGATTAGTGTATATATACATATATACACACACACACACGATATAGGGTATTAGGGTGTAGTACACAATTGGGACACAGCCCATTTCCCCCCCAATTTGGATCGCTGCCGCCAAAGCAACATTGCTGGGCAACCAACGTCGCATATCCTGCTAAGAATAACCAGAACCGCAGCTGAGCGAAGTGGTGGGAGTGGTGGCACAACACCATCTACCCACCCTGGAGAGAGAGCAAGGCCAATTGTGCTCACCCTGGGCCTCGGCTGCCGATGGCAAGCAGCATGACCGGGATTCGAACCAGCCATCCTCTGATCATAGTGACCACCCGGGGCCCAGCCTGAGGATTACTGAACGAGCCAGAGCCTTCCAGAGCTTCTCAAGGTTTGAGACCTTGGCACAAGTTAGCAGGGAGCTCAGATCTCTCGAGGTGGAGATCAGATCATCTTCCACTCACATTGTGAGCAGTGTGAAAAGTGCTGCTGTGGCTCACAACTAGCAAATGTTTGCATACCGTCTAGGAAGGCAGCATTATTTGAGGTAAATAGCCCGTAACCGCTAATAAAAACATCAGCTGGGTTTCGCGTAGGCGTGGGTATGCACGCGAACCTCGTATTTCAGTTGCCCTTTTTGGGCTTTGGGTGGCATTTTATTGAGGGCATCGGAAACTGGAATTGTGAGCGCAGAAGACATAGTCTTAAATTTCCATATCTGGAAAGTATCTGAGTGAACTGTGGGCCATATCTCGTAATGATTGCTCCTCACCACTTCAGTAGGGTCTGCTGGTAGTCTGTCTGTCTGTTTGTTTGTTTTTTTTGTTCTTGGTGAGGGGGCTGCTGTGGTATGCCCACCAAAAGAACATCCAGGAATGGGTCGACGATGAGTGGATGGAAAAATGAGAAAGATGGAAACGGCTCTGTACCTGCACTGACCGAGCAACCACAGGCTTGGTGGCAGTACAAGAGAAAGACACACACACACACACACATACACACATATACAGACAGACAGACAGATGGCACTGATGTCAGCCATGCTATTTTTAGACTTTAGGAGGAAATGACGCTTTCTCTCTTGCTCTTACACACTCGCTTACTTACTCACACACTGACAGACACTGATGCTGCGATAGGAGTAACTGTTGTAAAGGTTAATTTGCATAAAGTTGACGCTTTTGTGCATTTGGTGATTTCTTACTCATTGGACTTCTTTAAGACACACCCCCCACCCCCCCCTCGGAGTGTCAGAGACTCACTGATAGACTAGTAGCATTTAACACACACACACACAGACCGTCCATATGTGTATTTCTAAGCAGCTATAGTACGTATAGTATCCTGACCATACACTTAGCTTACTCCAAACCAGGGTTTAGAATGGACCTGTCCCATCATCTCCACTCACCATATAGGGGCACTCTGCAGTTCTCTAATTACAGGCTGTATCCATCTGTTTCTCTGCATACTTTTGTTTGTTTGCCTCCTTTCACCCTGTTTGTTCTTCAATGGTCAGGATCCCACAGGACTGACCACCACAGAGCAGGTGGTATTTCGGTCATTCTTAGCACTGAAACTGATACTGAAATTGACATGGTGGTGGTGGCTTGTAAGTGTGTGTTAACTGGTCTGCTATGGGGGGATTGCTCTGTACCACTCGCCAGTCGGCGAGTCGGCGTCCACGTTGGGGACCACTGTTATGCCACTGGGAGGCACTCCCAGTCCCACTTTAACCATAGCCTAATTTTGATCTTACCCTTAAATCAGCCCTAAAACCTAACCTTAATTTTGACCTTACCCTGGAATCAGCTCTAAAACCTGAACTCACCCTTGAACCAACTCTAAAACCTGAACTCACCCTTGAACCAACCCTAAAGCCTAACCCTAACCTTGACTTTACCCTTCAACCAACCCTAAAACCTAAACTCACCCTTGAACCCTAAATCCTAAACTCACCCTTGAACCCTAAAACCTAAACCCACCCTTGAACCAAAACGTACCCTTGAATCAGCTCTAAAACCTAAACTCATCCTTGAACCAACCCTAAAGCCTAAACCTAACCTTTATTTTACCCTTGAACAACCCTAAAACCTAAACCCACCCTTGAATCAGCCCTAAAGCCTAAACTTAAGCTTGAACCAACCCTAAAACCTAAACCCACCCTTGAATCAGCCCTAAAGCCTAAACTTAAGCTTGAACCAACCCTAAAACCTAAACCCACCCTTGAATCAGCCCTAAAGCCTAAACTTAAGCTTGAACCAACCCTAAAACCTAAACTTAAGCTTGAACCAACCCTAAAACCTAAACTTACCCTTAAACCAACCCTAAAGCCTAACCCTAACCTTGACTTTACCCTTGAATCAGCCCTAAAGCCTAAACCCACCCTTGAACCAGTGATCGTACCGTGATCCATATTGTATCTGCAGGTTACAGGTTAGCCCTCATATGAAGCCCCGGTCACTGCCCCGGTCACTGCCCCAGTCACTGCCCCAGTCACTGCCCCAGTCACTGCCCCAGTCACTGCCCCAGTCACTGCCCCAGTCGCTGTTTCAGGTTAAATCTCATGACCAGAGCAGAGAATGTATTGTCTTTTCACGAAAACGCAGGAGGAAGCGACCTGTTTTGTTTCCCTTTTTTCAGAAACATGTCATTATTATG